>NC_081412.1:633993959-634293959 GCF_030272615.1 Cryptomeria japonica
AATAAAAAATTTATGAAACAGTTGCTTAACACATTTTACCCTACACTATTCTAGCACATAAATTCATCAAATCATGAATGTTGATAACAATAATTTCAATATCATTGAGAAGAATCAAATAGTAAAATAATATTATAAGATTGTAGCGTCGTAAATTGTACACCCTTAATTGGGTGGCACAATTCCATGCTTAGGTTAGCACCCACCTTAGTGTGTTGCATTTTACATTTTAAATCCTCTTTAAGCATTTAATTAATCAATTTAATTAAATCTAAAATCCTCTTTTATCACTTCACACATCATAAAAATGGGCCCTTAACTATAAGTGTGCCCCTTTTTATTTTTTATTTTTTTAATTAATTCATTCATCAAAGCCCTAACTATGTTCTATTTCGACCTTCAAGGTCTAATTTCACATATCTAAACATCTTGAATTGTCGCGTCAAGTTGGGGATCACCCTATAATCATGATACCTTGCATCCCTAAAAATTTGGAAAAAAGTTGGTCAGACCGATGTGGTTCACATTGGTCCCTACTTTTTCTCCTTGAATTTTAGGATCATGTTTTGGAAATATTATAATGTTTAAAACTGAATTGGTGTGAAATTATATGATTTCTAGGTCGACCTATGATCAAAAGTAAATTTAGGGTTTCATACATATAACCTTTCCTTTCCTCATTTGAAGGATCCGACAACTCTAGCAATTGAAGGAGCCTCTTATGAAGTGAAACTATAAGTTTATGTGAAGTATTCAATTAGAAAATTAAGCCTCTTATAAATTCTACATCAACCATTTTCATCATCAATTGAAGCTTTAAATATATTGAAGAATAATAGGAGATATCTGACTGTTAATTGGCTTGTACCTCTCCCTTAGGGTTTGGTATGATTTCATGTTATTTTTATATGTTTGTATGAGTTTCACAATACTTATTTTTAGACCTATATTGTTGCTTTAGATCAAGTTTTGTATTTGTAATTTGAAGCATTCTCATTTACATCATGTTCATTTAGGGTTGTATGCTCATATCATAGGATAGAACTCTTATTCTTATATTTTAGTACATTTAAGACCTTATACACACATAAGGTTCTTGCACACACATTTTCAATACATTATTGGCTATTATGGAGGTAAAAATAACCAAAACAAAGGGTTTGACTAAGGTAAAACACTATATAGCCACCCAAACACCATTTTTCAAGTTTCGAGTGCAGGTAAAGGAATCTAATGGATGCACGATCTTTTGGAAAGACAGAACTCACAAGTGCAGTCCCGGATCCAAAACAGGCCCCAAAACACTAGGACCATGGCGCCTAGCACCCTAGTCTGCAATATATTTATGTAGTTTTTAGCAGTTCAACTTGCAAGGATCTTAATCTATAGTTTTTAGGATTCCAACTCAGTGCAGTATTAGAGACCAAGGCACCTAGCACCCTAGTTTTGCTCAGTCACACTCAAATTTTGGTGACAGATGCACGTTTGAGTTTAATTTCTTGTTCTATACTTTGTATCTCAGTGTTAGATCTAGATTTTTATGTATTTCAATTTACATCTGCACTTTTAGTCATCTCCCTAGCTTAATTTATCATATAATTACATTTTACACATCTCCTCTTCATAGAAGAAAACAAATATAGACCCTAAAGATATTCCTTGAGTCTCTCTTGCAAGAAGTAGTCAAAGTGAATCATCTCCTTAGGCTCTTTTGTATTCCAATGTGTGCATGAGAGTGGGATTAGGTCTTACTCCCAAAGAGGAAAGCTTAAACTATGGAATTCATGTTGAATAAATATTTACAATTAAGTATTTGGTAGAAGGATATGACTCTTTAAGTCTAGTGAGATTATCAAATATAGAAAGGGAAATGAAGCCACTTAAACTATAGGAGTTGATCCAAAGGCTTCTTAAGTTAACAAGATTTGAAATTGTAGATGTAATCATACCATTTGGTTAATTGGCTATCAATAATCCCCTATTTATCCTGATATCAAGCATATAAAGGAGCTATCTTAAACCATAGGCATCAATATGTCTCAAGGCAACTGCATCTAACTCAAGAACTAAATGTTGCATCGAGGGAAACTGTTCATGACACTCAAGAACATCTAATCTCTCTTATTTATGCAAACAATGTTGTCTAAGTCAATCATCATTTATCAATTCATCTATCCTATCTATCAAGGAATCTATTCATCAAGCTCTTCATCAGAGACTAAACTAGTCTCTTTGACCTTCTATCCAATCTAAAACCATGAATCATGGTTATCAATCTATCAATCACATCATCTATCTATCTTGACACATAAAAAATCATCGATTCATCAAACAAAATTGACTTAAGACATAATTGTGCAAGGTAAAAATGTAAAAGCGCTAAACCAAACCACAAAAACATGAAAACTTTATGTATTTGCACTAAAACAAACAAAAGCGCTACAACATGTAATGAATGCATGACAACTTTGAGTTAAAGTGTAAAACTAAGCAAATGCGCTATATAATCTAACAAATGAATGAAAAGATTGAGTGTATGCACAAGACTAAATGAATGTGTTGTCAAATCCGACAAATATGAGAAAACACATAAGGCATGCGCAAGAATGACAAATATGTGAAAAAATTTAACAAAAGCATAAATACTTTGCACAAAAGCGCCAGAAAAGTGAAAGCGCAAAAAAAACAAATAAAAGGACTAAAAAATCAAACAAATGCGCTAAATCAAGATCGAAAAAAATAAAAAAGTTTAAAAACCTAACTAACACATTGGAAAAATTAGAAAATCGTACAAATTGAAATGCAAGAATAAGTTTAGGGTACCTACCGGGGCTCCATACATAGTCGGTCTCTAGTATCTCTGCACTCACTCAAAGTGGTGAATCGTGTATGGTACCACCATGGTGATAGCTTAACACTCCAAGTTAGCTCTCCTAATTTCACTCTCCAAAACGACAAAATGCAAATAAGGTGGAAATGGGCCCAATGTGATTTAAATAATTACCTTTTTGATTTATTAAGGGAGTAATTAATTTTTAAAATTTGAGGGGAAATTTTATTTTTCAAAAATAAATTTTAATTTCTAGGGGCTTTTAAATCAAACTTTTTCATCATTTTATTGTGAGATTCATTGGTAAATCAAAAAATTCAAAATTTCATGATCAATCTCCCAAGGGGGCACACACTAGTGGCATTTTATAACCGATAGGGGCAAAAATATCGAGACTTGATTTTCTTTGAAACAATGTTGTTTCAACAATATTTCAAAGAGGGACAAAATGTATATACTCAAAATTTTATATGAATAATTAAATAAATATTTATTATTTATTTAATTATAATTCCTCTATTAAAGAATTAAATTAAAAAAAATTAATTAATTTAATTCATTTAGTCTTTCTTCTAATTCAATCTTATTAAATATTTAATATTTAATCATGCACTATGCATTCTTCTAAGGTCTCCATTAATTAAATAATTTTATAATTATTTAATCTTCTTTTCCATCTCAACTCATCTCCACATCACTCAATGTTGCCAACTCACAATTTTGTTGCTAAAATTTTATTCATTTTCAATTATTAAATACCATATTTATCTTCAACTTCCATCTCCTAAATAAAATAATGTGTATGTACACAAATTTTCAACTCCCCTCTATTCTCTCCAACATTCCTACATTATTGGAGTAAGTTGAGTCCACTTGTCTCAACATCCCTAAATCTCCTCTAACCATCCTATATTCTCTCAAGTCTTCAACCCAGTCAAGGTGAGCCTTCTAGCACTTAGCCTCTCATTCCACCCTTTTCTCTCACATTCCAAACAATCTCTTCATAGCCATCAATCTTGCAAGATTTAATCTCAATCATTGATCTCTGCCACATGGGATATTTGCTCATAAATATCTATAAAAAGGGCATTCCCTAAGCATTCTGAGTCTAGTAGTCATCTAATAGTTATCTTGCATCCATGAGTTTTAGCAATCAAGCATTCTAAGAAAATTAGAAGTGTGCCTTTGGCTTAATCATTTTCGTATAGTTTTTCATAATCATTGCAACTTGCATATCAAAAATCCAGTTATCGGTCCATTCATCAAATTTTCATCCTGGAAGCAACTATAGTGCAGTCTGAGAGCGAATATCTGCAACCAAGTTCAAATGGTGATAGGACACAATGGGACAGTAAGTGAAGGTATAATGTTCTAAGTTTTAAATCCTCTATAATTTGTTTCATTGGTAACTTTTGGAGTATTCTGTAGGATTCTCTTGTTATTTGTGAAAACTAATCAATCTTGCAAGTTCAATTTTGAAGTATATTTCTAGGTTACACACCTTTAGTGAAGTTTTAGATTCCTCTAATTTGGTCCTAACTACAAAGGAGCAAAAAAATCTTATAAGCTCAATAGAGGGATAGAAAAAGGCAATAAAAAGACAATCCTAGTAATACCAAGAGAAGGGAGACATCGTCAAAAGGGACATGCTCCTAATAAGTGAAAACAACCAAAGAAAGAGACCATAGTGAAATATTAACAATAGGAGTAGCAAGAGGAGTCTCCAATGAAGGATAAACAAGAAAATCAAAAGAAAAAACAACAAGATTTATAACCTAGCCTTCTAACTCCCACAAGGTTAAAGTTCGATTTGGAAAAAGAGACATCATGCTTTCGTCAATAATATTAGTTTACAAAATACTTCTATGTAGGAGGAGAAACCCAAATCTCATAAAAGAGCCACAATTGTGTATTTAATGAGAATTAATGAACTTCAAGAAAAGATAAGAGATTTAGCATCTACCATAGTTGATAAATATGATGGAGAGCTCTTGCACAGAGACTATTAGTTGACATAAATCAATCTAACCTACAAAAAATATACTTTTCTATCCCAAGGTTTTGATTTATAAGAAAAACTAGTGTAAGATACCATGAATGGTATTGTGAAGAATGTCATAAAATATGACCCCATATCACATCTTAAAAATACCCATTCAGGCTCAAACATAACTCACACATATGTGGAAAAAATACTAATTTCCCCACCTACACATATACACATACACATACACATGTGGAAACTCTTAGAATAGTATGCATTTATCTTTTTGTAAGGAATATGCCGTAACTTGTCATAATTGTCATACAGGACAAAAGGTGCTCCTACACATTTTCATAACCATTACTACATGTTATCATAGTAATATATCATGTAGCTACCATATCTATAGCTATAACCTTCATCTGGAATGAGACAAATCTCATGCCCCACTCTAATTCTATTTTAGCTTACATGCATTTCCTATGTCACTAAAAGAGGATAACTAAATATTTATCTCTCTTCTTTGTGTAGGGCATCCAATTGCCCTCTCCATGATTGTTGGAGGCACACAATTATTTCTCATAAAGTAATGAAATGAAATACATTATTCTTAGGATTGTTAGGTGAATCTCACCTAGCCCTAGAAACAATAACTATATTGAAGTGAACACCCCTCTTCATCAAGGAAATCACTAAGATTCCCTACAACAAGTGAGAGGGGATGTACATAACTGAGATAAGGACAATTTTTTTTTTTTTTTAATGAACTCCTAAAGAAAAAGGCTAATAAGGAGGGAGTATATTCCCTTGTACAAAGTTCATGCAAGGTATATGGCATATCTATCTTAGCTATTAAGGATGTAAACATTTACATAGTTTTCAAGATCATATGCATGATCATCATTTTCAACTAGTATGACCATGTAAATGGTCTGGGTTTCAAAATAGACTATATCCACCAATGGATGTGCAATAAGAGCTCAAATTAGATTTTTTTTCCAATAATAATATGATTTCCAAACATATACAAATAAATAGGGTAAGAGGAATATATATTCATTCTCAATTATTCGGAATTAAAAATAATCCCATCTAAACCTATATAATCATTGTGCAAGTGTAATATTAAAGTCCTTAAATTATATTTTCACTATCACCTAAATTTAATTAGATCCCTCTTTACTCAACAATAGTATGATATCAAATTGATGTAGATATTTACATACCATTTGTCAAAATTTCAATAAGAAAACTAAGAGAATAGATCATTCACCATATTATGTGAATTTAAAAAAAAAAAAATACCACATAATTTTCATATTTTAAAAGAAATGTTCTAAAACTGTAAGTAGAAAAAGCTTATAAGCGCACACCTTCAACCTAAAAACAATTCACACTCTAAACAACACCATCCAGATAAAAGAAGCATCTGTACCTCCATTCTATGTGAAAGCGCAACAAAGCAATCACAGAAATAAATCCCACCCCATAACATAATCCCACTGCCACTTCCCACCATCAATCCATTATTTCTGCATCTGCAACTACTGTATTATTTGACTCTACCTGGTTACCTCTTTCATCAAAACCAGAGTTCTGTGTTCTATTCTCGAGGGGAGGCCCTGTAAGTCGGGGGTTCCTTAGAAATGAAGAGGCATCAAAGATTGAAAAAATTACTTTAATTATTATACTTTTTCGTAGTGAATTTTTCAAGATTATTATAGAATTTATACCTCAAAAATATATATGATATCTTAATGGGTAGGGTAATTAATTGAAGTTTTTAATTAATCATAACATATGTGATCAAGACAATAACTAAGTAGTAAGCTAGTGAAATAAACTAGTTAAACAAATATAATTTTGTTATTATTTTTTCTTTCTATTAGGCATTTTGTACACCACTTCACTTCTATCTCTATGAAGCATTTTGTACATCCACTCTCATAATTCACTTCTATCTTATGCATCATTAGAAGCATAAAGTAAGCAAAAATCAATAGGTTATCCACTGATAAAAGAAAGGACCCACACACAACTATGTGAAGGTTCATCCCCACTATCAATAACAAACTTATATGTCCATGAAGCCATCACAATATTTATCCTCCTACCTTCATTATACGACATGTAAAATAAAGTAACCTCTCTCCATATGTGGGATACAAAAGATGCAATATAGAGGCTATTAAGTTTAACTTCCAAAAAAAACACATTATCAAGTTTCCACTTAGTAATAGCATCATTCACTCCATATTTGCAATGAGGGGTAGAAATCTCTCTTACATCCCACATGAGTCTAATGTTGTCATCCATTTATATATGATAACTTAAAATATGCAAAGGGTTATCAAGGACACTTGTATAACTATTTTGAACATTTCCAATAATGAGAAATCTACACAAGTTTGCTACACAATCTCATGACTACTTGCTACTACAACAACCCCTAAAGGTACCATAGAATGGCCAATAGAGAAATATTTGTAGTCCCATCTGCTAAAAACTACAAAAAGTGGAATATGGAACAAACAAAATATATGTAGTTCTTGGCCAATATAGCTATAAATAGTTTTGTCTATAACCATTAAATCTTTGTTAAATTAGTAAAATTTAAACTACTAAAATAAAGACATAATCTATATAAAAGTAAAATAAAATTTTGACAACATTGAAAATAGAAAATATTTTTAAAATATATTTTATTTTATGGTGATTAAAAATTTGTCTATTGTGCTCATGAGATTTTTTTTTTTAAATAGTAAAAGTAAATTATGGAAAATAAAAAAATGATGCAATCTATTTAATGATTTAGCAAAGTTATATTTTTAGAGGAATGATTTTTTTTTTATTATTCAAGGAAATTATATAGCTAAATGTGTTTTATTCATAGCAGTACTAATGTTCTATGGGTAAGGAAATTTTGAATGTTGGCTCCTACAAACATCAACTAAAATTGAAAATGAAATGAGAAAAAGTGAAAGAAATGACAAGAAAAATTAGCTTCAAGGATTGAAGCCAAGGAGGCTGCTTAGTGTACGAGCTCATGTAGGAGCTGAAAACTCTAGGATCACCTACAAAAAAAATGATGCCTTCCACAAGAGAGTATGCTACATAATGAGATTTCCTCAATATTGAGATATGAGATATGGGATAGATTACAAATATACATTAGCCTTGCTTATATAGGCAAGGTGAGATGTAGGATGAGAAATTACAATATGACAATGATTATATCCTCAGTGTTAATATTAAATGTCTAGGTAACTAAAAATAAATGAGGTGAGCATGGCCCCATTATAACTAACTTCTACAATGACATCTAGGAACTAAGTTAACTTAACATGTGAACATGTCTCCTTACTAGGAATTTACAAGGTATATGATCTTAATTAGGGACTAGACGTTATTCACTCATGTGAGAATTTGTCAAAAGTAGCCAAGATCTAGAGCCCAATGAATATCACAAACAAGAGAGAAAAAATATTGATAAGAACAAATTGTATTCTCATCAAGATGCAAAACATGATCAACTAGATCATTGGATTGCATACAATGTGAATGAGCCTACTTATAAAGGAAAGGAATGAGAGCACACAACCATGACATATGGCTCAATGAAATACAAAGGTAAGTAGGGGTAGGTAGGAGAAATAACAAAATATTTTGGACACTAAAGGTTGATCATCCACCGAAGGTAGAATGTGATAACAAGATAACACCACAAAAGGTGGACTTTCTCCTACAACCATCTTCCCTAGATGCACACTTGCCTGAGTGTCTCATATGCAAATGACAATGAATGCATTATCCTAAGTGTGAGATTTTGCCAAGATCAAGGGCACAATGAAAAGCACACAAAAGAGAGACAATAATTTGACAAGAACAAACTGTATTCTCATCAATATGCAAATGATCAACAAGATTAACCAATACAATGAATATAGGCCTACATATATAGGCAAGGCCAAATGGATATGTTAGCACACAATCATGACATGTGGCTCAATGAGAAACAAGGGTAGGTCAGAAAAAGTAGGGGTAGGTAGGAGAAATAATATAATATTCCACAAGAGGTGGATCACCCACC
Organism: Cryptomeria japonica; assembly: GCF_030272615.1. Classification (NCBI taxonomy): domain Eukaryota; kingdom Viridiplantae; phylum Streptophyta; class Pinopsida; order Cupressales; family Cupressaceae; genus Cryptomeria; species Cryptomeria japonica. The sequence goes on from NC_081412.1 coordinate 634,002,864, forward strand.
AAATGTGGAATGTAATAGCAAGATAAGACCATAAAAGGTGGAATTGCTCGTACAAGCTACATTTCTATGTGCACACTTCCCTAAGTGTCTCATATTCAAACTACGATGAGATGCATTATCCTAAGTTAATTTAAGTAATTTATTTTGAAGGAAAATCCATGATTAAACATAATTGAATCAAATTAGTACCAATAATGAATGGGTAACCAAAATTTCAATGTTTGACCATTGTAAACATTACCTAGAATATTGTAATACATTTTTTAAAATGGTTTTATAGATTGTCTTTAGAGGAAGGTTAAGTGTCCTTGATTTTGAAAGGAACGCCATAACTAAGTGCATTTGAGTTAAAGTAGTTTTAGTAGTAGATGGGTTGAAAAGTTCAAGTTCTTGACCAATGTAAATCTCACCTTAGATTTTAATTTGGATAGTAATGGATGGGTAAGCAAATTTTCAATGCTTCCAATTCTACAAACATGACCTACAAATTTGAGGCAATGTGGTACTAGTACTAGATGGGTGAGGAAGGTTTCAATGTTTCACTCCTATAAGGATTGCATGAAATTTTGTACTACTATCTAGTAGGTTTTGTCTTTACAGTAAATTTTTCTTTATTTTGAATTAAAAACTATGGTTAAATGCATTTGATACAAAGTAGTGCTATTAATAGATAAATAACAAAGTTTCAATTTTTTACCGAGTTAAATATCATTTTAAATTTTGAGACAAAGTAATACTTGTATTGGATAGGCAAGGAATGATGGAATGCTTCACCAATGTAAACATCACCTAAAATTTTTTATTATATTTTTCATAAATGACTTGGTAAGTTTTCTATTTAGAAGAAATAAAAAATATATATTTAAAAAAATTGCATGATTAAATATGTTTGAATTAAAACAATACATTATAATAATTAAATTAAAAAAAATGTAATATTTCATCTTATTAAGCATAAAAAATAATCATAAAAGTGACATCCTTTCAAATGAGTGCTTCTCAAATATAAATGAATATATTGGACTCAAAAACTACTAAATTAAACCTTGGTAAAACATTATTTTCTTTTTATTTTCTTTCTTTATCATTGAGACAATAGAGTGGTTCATCACACACCATCCTTAGACTACTATTTTGTTTTGGTAGGTTTTGATTTTAGAAAAAATTAGAAATAAAATGTTCATTTTCATAAAAATAAATAACATGCTAAATAAAATGTTCATTTTTATAAAAATAATTTTTTTTGTTAAATCATACTTGTTTTAATGATAAAATTCATGTTGCACACATCTAATAATGTTGAATTCAAATCTTCTACAATACCCAAAAAAAACATAAAAATTTTCTAATCAAAGCGATGGACTCAATTTTCGTTATTATTGAAACAGAGAGATCCGTTCACCACCCATTGTCCTTAGACTGCTGTTTTGTTCTTTTATTATAATCAATAAAAAAAAGAAATGTCAAAGTTAATTCAATCATCTCTTTCCGCTATGACTTTGAATTTTCTTCGTCTTACCCCCTGAATTTCTGGACCGAACCCATAAAATAAAATCATGTGCTCTGATAAAAATTGTAGGAAACATGTTTTTTAATATTAATATATGATGATACTTTGAAGAGTCTACCATTAGAAATATAATTTACAACTATAAGTTACGATTTGACTTGATTCGAAAACGTCCTCAACACGCGCCGAACAGTTCGCTACTTTGTAAGGATTCATGAATGCTTAAATCAATTACCTTTCGTATTCCTGACAACTATGGGAATTCACCATGGTATCATTGAATTTAATTTTATTTGAATTTTAAATAATTTGGAATTAATTTGTGTATAATCTATGTCTTGACGTCCGTCGTTTTAACTGATGGAGATAATCTAATTTAGAATTATAGTTGTTATTTTTTATTCGGTTTAAGAATAAGAATTGTGAAAAGCAATATCTGAAACAACAACCAACAACAAAACAACAACATAGAGACACTATCTCTGATGTCCAAATTGATCTTGCAACAATAGAGTAAACTATATTCAACGATGGCAGCAATATTGTAAGTCTAGAGTCAATGGACTTGCAACCCACAAAACAATAGATATAGATAAACTGTGCCTATTTTCAAGAAAACACTAGATACCCCCAGACTCTAGAAAACAAAAATTGTACTCTATCTCAATACATCATGTCATTGTCTTTGAATGTTCCTTCCTGCAACCATAAATTCTTTTGACTCATGCATGGGGGAAAGCAATTCGTGTCTTTTCTTATGCAACCTTCACAATTCATAAAAGCTCCGAGTGTTGAGCATGCAAAATTTCATAACAAGTATTTCATCCTTATTCAAACCATTATATTCACTTTAGGGGTTTGACTAAGAAGAATAATCCCTCCATGATAAACTCTCACTATTCTCTATAGATACCACAATTTTAGATATTGGTCATAGGGGTGTATGTTGTTTACATAGATTTAGGTAAAAACCTTACTTGTGGGAATCAATTTTGCTAGTACTAATTAAATTGGAACACAAAAGATATCATCTTGTAGTTTATTAGAGTACTATTGTTGCACATTTTTTAAACTCCAAATCAAAAGTTTTTTTTGATAATGGGTAGATGGATAAAATATTTATGTTGTAACATTCTTATAATGGTTATTGTATATTCAACATTAGGAGGAGGACTTGGTATTTTAGTAATATTTTTGAAACAATGGGATTTCAGACCTCTAAGCTAAAAAGATCTCAAGGTCCTTTTGTAACATTGGAACATAAATAGGCCTTATTTATTGTCCTAAACAAGAGAGCTAGGTGTTGAGATTATGTTCTTTAACTGAAAAAGAATGAGATAGTGATGTGTGTGTATATAATCTAGACTAAAAATGACAAAATGATTAAATTTAATTGTATAGCGTAGATATAGGATGAAAAGCATGAACAACAAGATAGATATGAGATGAGAATACATAGAGGAACTATGACCCAAAATATGAAGCTAACTATACAGGATATAGGCTCTGTGTGCCCTAGTCTAAAAGTGATGAAGGTTGTGGAAGATGACTAAAAATGCGATTAGGAGGATCTACACATCTATCTCTTAAATAAATGGGTCATTATAGAGAAAAAAGGGTGTTAGGAACCCTAGTATTCCATCTATTCAACATCCATCATAGTCTATCACTATTTACTGTGCTCTTCTATAGCTCTCTCACTATTAGATTTGAACCTACACACACATAAAAGGGGAAAATGGTTGTGTTGTATAAGGGCTTGCCTAATTCAAACCCTATGTTTGTGTTCCCACCTCCACAACAACTATGATGAGTGATAGAGTACATGCCCTTGCAAAGATAGAGGCTAAATCAATGGTGAAATATTGAAATGGCATGATTCCCTTTAGTAATGTGATTCTCTTTTGGAAGTCCTACAAATAATAGTGCAATAAAAGAATGAAAATAAATGACAAATATGAATCCATACTTGAATATAAAATTCTTGTAGTCTACTTCTTTATATATTTATAGCTCTATATTTGATTATATTGTAATATGATTACTAGATAGTCTTATCTACCTTAGGGCCTTATGAATGATTGAAGACGTCCTTTATATAGGGATTACAAGGTTATTTTAAATATAGATTAGAAAATAATGATCAAATGCAAATAATTCTTAGACCAAATCACTAATAATAAAGGTGGACACTTGCAATAATAAAATTTGAGCTTCTTTTAGAGGGACTAGAGCATTAAGGAATAGGTCCACTTAAAAAGGAAACTTCAAAAGGGGAAACTTAAAATGTCAGGATCCTAAACATAGGACCTAGTCTCCCATTTTATATTTGATGATGATTAAGTTATAGGCTTATCAGTAAAATTATAGGATAGGATAGAGCACAAATGGTCTTAAAATGATCTAATAGAAACCTCACTAAAGTAGGTACTAGATAAACTTTAAATTTTTTAATGTAAACAATTTATGATGCAATATTTAGCCCCTACTTTAGTGAAAGTATGATCTTATGCTCATACTCATAGTAAAGAAATATAGCAGTTGAGAGCAAGGCACTCTAGGGATAGGATAACACTAAGTTGAGGGATTTGCAAGCTCTAGAGCCTAGGATCTTTTTAACCTACACAAGAATACTCAAAGAAGGATACACTTACTAAGGAAACAAAAGGAACACAAAGCATAAAATGGTAATAATTCTTTTTTGCAAAAACACAAAGAAAACAAAGAAAAAGAAAAGAACACAAAAAGGGATAGTAGTAATAAGACAAACAAAGGTTCCAATTCAACTAGGTGAAGAGACCTCAGTTAAAAATTTGTGCCAAATATTAAGTATCATTCCCAAAATGCTATTGTAAAGACACGTGGACTTTTAGAAAGAGACAAAAGCATACACAATTAAGACGATATTCCATGGTTTGCAAATCAACAAGTGTGATGTGTTGGGGGTCCACAGACATTCCAAGCTACATGAATTTACCTATCTAATAAGTCATGTTATGTTTGGTCATTCATATATGGAGAAGTGCAAGAAGATGAGCACAATTTTGGGGAAGTTTGTGCATTGGGAAAGATACCACTAGAAATGGGTACCTATTATGCTTCAGAGCCTGAGACTAAAATTCAATAATGATTGCCCATTTTTTAAATAGTAGGTAACCATTATTTAAAAAACAAGTAATGTTATCTTAAATATATATTTATATTTTTAAAAGGTACCCATTATTTTTAAGTATTTTTTATTAATTCCTACAAACTCATTTTCACACCTTAAATAATGAGTACCCATTACATTTAAATAATGGGTACCCATTATTTAAAGTTTGAAATTCCAACTCGCACTTTGCATTAGGTTTTAGCTCGACAACTAGGCATGGTGAGCCTGACCCTTAGCCTTGGACCTACAAGTACAAGGACATGTCAATAACAATGGAAAATACTGACTTTCAACGTATATCTATAGCCTTCTTTATCATAACTGTTTGATGAAATTAAAACACATTATAGATTATGGTGTGTAGATTTCAAATATGTAGTTTATTTTAGATTTTTGGAATTATTTTTTTCTATTTTTCAATTATTATTTTTATAAAAATCATATTTTTAATTTATTTAATAAAGTTTGTATTATTTACATTTGAGGGTCCAAGAGTTAGTATTTTGTGTCAATGTAGGCCTAGGTTGAGTTCATTCTTCTTAGGTTTGCATTTTTGTGTAAATAGTGGGTTTGAGTAGGTGGTTGACCTTCTTGATGGTCAAAAGTGTCAAAAATTTCTATAGGCATTAGCGAGGGTTAAATAGGTCATAGAAATGTTTCAAAAGTCATATGTGATTACTTGGAATATGTCTTATAGGTTGGAGAGACCAAAAGTGCAAAAATCACAAAGTTACAAAAAGGTGTCATGACAACTTTTGTCCTGAATTGGTTAGCGGTGGAGTTAGGGTTTGTTCAATGCCTTAGGAGGACTCCACATGTGGGAAAGCTCTGAATACCATCTCTTTCATGTTTACCAAGGTTAGAGAAGTGTGTGATGTAATTTCAACAACTGAAACTACTCATTTTCAGTCTTGTTGACAACATTTTGGTTTGATTTCACTCATTTTGCAATTGAATATGGATTGAATCCATTTATTCAAAAATGGATTAAGTTACTCTTATGTGTTATTGTGTTGTTGGTTCAATTTAGAGTTTTTTAAATACTATTCATTGGTGTTTTCTTGCTTAAGTTTGCAAGCAGCCAGTTTTGGCTTGTATATAGCAGTTTTCTTGTAAATATGGTTGCCCCATGAGTTCCACACGTGCTGAAATCATGGATAGTTGGGACATGATAGGAAACCACCTATACATTGTACATATGCAGGTTCAAGTTCTAGAAAAGAGTTTAAGTATGACTATCACCTTGTTCTAGGTGAGTCCATGAGCAACCAGGCTAGAGGAAATAAGGTGAAAATGAAGTGCTAAGTGCAGGGATGTGTGCCAGATCACCATTTCAGAGTTTGGAGGGGTCCATGGAGTTGGGATAGAGTTTTCCATGCAAGGAGGAGATTTGAAAAAGCAATTTTATGCCAAAACCACAACTTGTTCATTCACTGCTCATTAAAGGCCTAGTAAACCCTTCAAAACCCTCATTTTTGGGTTAGTACATTGTACGGTGAAACCAGGGGCCAAAACCAAAAAAATACTTTATTATTAGGTGTATCTTTGAAGAAAATCCAAACTTATTTTGGGGTCTTTTGCATCATTTTCCTTCAAGCCCTAGAAAATCAGATTTGGAGGCCTAATTGGGGCTCATTCCTTGTAGCCCTTTTCTAGGCAAGATTTTGAAATCGGTAAGAAACCTAATGATTGCAAACCACTAATGGACCCTAAATACATTCAAAACATGTTAGAAGATACCTGCACACCTCTGCATCATCCCACAATAGCAGGAGGTCAGTTTGACAAGTTGAAGCCAAGAGGCCAGAATTGAGCACCTAAGAAGCATTGTGAATTGATAGGGTTCCTAACCAAAACACCCAAAGAAAACACCTTAGAATGGTCAAGAATCAAGCCCTAGAAGATATTGAGAAGGAATTGGAGGTATAGAGTGAAATTAGGCCAGGTGAGTTGGTGGAATTGAGCAACACCAACTAGGTGAAGTGTTGAGCAGGCTTGGTAAACCTCATCAAATTGGTATCAGAGACTATAAGATTTGGGCGAAAAGTGTTGATGTCCTTAGTGGAATCTGTAAGAGACAAAATCATGGTGACCAATGCAGAGTTGGTAAGGAAAGTGGATGATTAGGAGGAAGAGAATAGACTCCTAAAAGAGAAATTGATTGAATTGGAGAGTAAGCCTGGTGCAATTGAAACTAAGGCTGATGAAGTGTTGGTAAAGGTTGAAGGAGTAGAAGGGAAGGGTAAAGAAGTGTTAGAGATAGACAAAGTTCCTGAACCAAATCCTATCCTAGAGCAAGAACCTTTCCTGAAGGTGTTGAAAGCCTTGAGTGGTAAATCACTAGAAGGATTGCCATTGTTCACTAGTAAGATGGAGGCAAAAGTGGTCCTAGAATGGATAGAAGGTATGGAGAACCACTTTGAATGTGAAGGTATAAGTGAAGCCTAGAGATTCATGGTAGACAAGTAGAGGATGAGAGGAGTTGCTCTCACATGGTGGCAATTTGTACAAGATGAGAGGAAGAAAACGGACGAAGCACCCATCTCTTCTTGGAAAGGGATGCTAGTAAAAATTAAAGAAGTCTACCTCCCTAATGACTATGAAGTGCAAATTCATAGGAAGAGAAAGAATTTAAGACAAAATGACCTTGATGTTAGTAGCTACATGGAGGAGTTTCACAAACTTAGCCTTAGATCTCTTGTGGTGGAAGAAGAGAGTCTCAAGGTTGCTAGGTACCTAAATGGTCTACGGTGGAACATGCAAGAAGAAATCAGCCTAATAAGTCCAAAAATAGTCCATCAAACCTTTCAACTTGCCCTTAAGGTGGAGGAAAAACTGAAAAGAAAACATGACTCAAGCAGCAATAGAGGCCATAAGGGAGGTTTTGGAGGAAGAAGTACTGAACAAAGAACACAAGGTGAGTCCAAACTCACAGAGCAGCAAGAGAGTGGCACTAGTAGAGGAGGATTCAATAGAGGAAGGGGATCAAATAGCGGTTCCAGGGGAAGATGTAGTGGTCAAGGTAGAGGTTCCTCATATTTTGCAACAATGAAGTGTTACCATTGTGACCAACTTGGCCATCCAACATATAGGTGTCCAAAGAAGGGATCATCATCACAAGGTAGTGAAATAAGAGTGAACTATCTTCAAGAAGAGTCTTCAAGGAGAAAGACCTCAAAGGTTGCCTTAGAGTCAAAAGTAGGTGACAACTTGATGATAAGGAGAACTTTGATCAAAGAACCGATTAGAGAAGAGCCTAACCAAAGAAAGTCCTTATTTAGAATCAAATGCAAGATTATGGACAAAGTGTGCAAAGCGATCATTGATTCAAGGTCTACAGACAATATTTTATCAGAAGAGGCAATGAGTAAACTCAAATTGCAAAGGATACCTCACAACAATCCTTGTAGAGTCACTTGGTTAAAAAAAGTGCAACATGTTCTAGTCAATGAGCAAGCATGGGTGGATTTTACCATTGGAAGGTATAAGGACAAGGTATTATGTGATGTCCTACCCATGGATGCATGTCATCTCCTATTAGGAATACCATGGCAATTTGATAGACAAGCTATCCATGATGGAGCCAAGAATGCATAATCATTCAAGAAAGATGGAGTCACATTCAAGATTCACTTTATCCTTAAGGAAGGTGAGAAAAGGGTAGTAGGTCCTAATGTTCTTTTGGTAAGTGAAAAATAGTTTTTGAAGACACTTAAGGAAGGTGAAGGTGTAGGATTTGCAGTAGTGATGAACCCTAAAGGGGAAGACAAGAAAGAACAGTTAGATTTACCAAAAGAGGTGAAAGATTTGTTGAAGAAATTCAAAGAGGCCTAGTAAGTGATGGACAACCAGCCACATTACCTCCTAAAAGAGCCATAAGCCATCAAATAGACTTCATTCCCGGAGCATCCTTACTTAACAAGGCAACTTATAAGATGACTTCCCAACAAGAAGTTGAGATTTCCAAGCAAATCCAAGAGCTCTTAGACCAAGGCCTAATTAGGAAAAGCATTAGCCCTTGTGTTGTCCCTACTGTGTTAGCCCCAAAGAAAGGTAGTACTTGGAGGTTGTGTACTGATTATAGAGCCATAAATAGGATCACCATCAGATATAGGTTCCCTATTCCTAGAATAGAAGACCTCATGGATTGTTTAGGGGAATCTAAGTGCTTTACCAAGAGTGACCTTAAAAGTGGATATCACCAAATTAGGATTAAAGAGGGTGATGAGTGGAAAACAACATTCAAGACAACAGAGGGACTTTATGAGTGGCTTGTAATGCCATTTGGATTATCCAATGATCCAAGCACCTTCATGAGGTGATGAAGGATTTCATAGGTAAATTTGTGGTGGTATATCTAGATGAAATTCTCATTTTCAGTAAGGATAGGGCAGATCATATTACTCATTTGCAAGATGCATTACAAAGATTGTATGATGAAAAGCTAACCATGAACTTGGATAAGTGTGAGTTTGTCAAGCAAGAGTTGGTTTACCTTTGGTTTGTATTGTGTCAAGGAAACCTCAAGATGGATCCAAACAAGGTTGAATCCAGAGTAAATTGGCCCACTCCTAAATCAGCAATAGAGGTGAGAAGCTTCCATGGACTAGCTCAGTACTATAGGAAGTTCATTAGGCAATTCAGTGCTATATGTGCACCAATGTTAGACACCATTAGAGGTGGAATGAAGGCAAAATTTCAGGGGAACAAGGAAGCCAACAAAGGTTTTGAAACCTTGAAGGGGAAGATAGCTACTCAACCGGTGCTAGTGTTGCCTAGTTTTGAGAAACTTTTCATTGTAGAATTTGATGCAAGCAATGTTGCAGTAGGTGTTGTCCTAAGCCAATAAGAAAGACCAGTAGCTTTCCATAGTGAGAAGCTAAGTGATTCCAAGAAGAAATACTCCTCTTATGATCTTGAGTTGTATGCTTTAGTGCAGGCTTTGAGAAAGTGGAGACACTATCTCCTCCCTAAGGAATTTGTAGTCTATACAAACAACCAAGCATTGAGTTTCCTAAAATCACAAGATAAACTTAGTCATAAGCATATGAAATGGGTGGAGTATATGCAGGCCTCTACATTCACCATTAAGCACAAGAAAGGGCAGTTAAACTGGGTAGTTGATGTATTGAGTAGAAGACTTTTGACAGTCCAAGAGATCCAATTGAGAAGCATAGGTGTTGATAGTTTTAGAGGCTTATATCTAGAGGATGAAGACTTCTCAAATGCCTACAAGGTGTGTAAGGAGTATCAAAACCACTTCCATAGTGAATATTCTGATTTTACTTTGCAAAATGGACTATTGTTTAGAGGTGGGCAGCTTTGTGTGTCTAGAGGCTCAATGAGGGAAAATCTCATACAAGAGAAGCATAATGGCATCCTTAGTGGATATTTTGGAGTCAATAAGACTCAAGAGTTGGTTCAGAGGTACTACTATTGGCCAAGGATGAGTCAAGATGTGAAGAAGTATATGGAGACTTGCATAGTTTGCCAAAAGGCCAAAGGTACTTCTACAAATGCCATTTTATACCAACCTCTTCCTATACCAAATAGACCTTGGGAATGCATTAGTATGGACTTTGTAGTATTTTTACCAAGGACAAAATAGGGATATGACAACATTTATGTCATTGTGGAGAGATTTAGCAAAATGGCTCACTTTGTGCCTTGCAAGACTACTCATGATGCATGCCAAATAGCTCAATTGTTCTTCAAAGAGGTAGTGAGGATACATGGTTTACCCATGAGAATTGTTTCAGATAGAGACTCAAAGTTCATGAGTAATTTTTGGAAGACACTTTGGCAAAATTTCGGCACCAACCTCTCTTTTGGATTAGCCTATCATCCTCAAACAGATGGGCAGACCGAAGTGGTGAATAGGAGCTTGGAAAACTTATTAAGGTGCCTTACTAAGGAATATGGTCAGACATGGGATCAAGTACTCTCACAAGCTGAATATGCATACAATGATACCATAAATAGGACTACCGGCAAGAGCCCTTTTGAGGTGGTCTATGGAGTGCACCCAAGAGGAATTTTGGAGTTGAGAGACTTAGGTAGTGCAGCAGCAAGAAATGGATATGCAAAAGACTTTGCTTAATCAATAAAGGAAGTACATGAATCAGTCAAGCAAGCATTGAAGGAGAAAACAAGCAAACTCAAGCAAGCATTGAAGGAGAACATAAGAAAACTCAAGCAAAAAGTTGATGAAAGGAGGAAAAATCTACAATTTAAAGTGGGAGATCTTGTCATGGTGCACCTAAAAAAAGAAAGGCTAAAACAAGGAGTGCCTAACAATTTAAAAATGAGAAGGATAGGTCCATGTACCATTCTAGAAAAGTATGGAGAAAATGCATACAAGGTAGATCTACCTAGTGACATAGGATTGTCACTGATTTTCAACATAGCAGACTTAATTGCCTATAAGGCACTGATTCAAGGTTCATATTGTAGTCACTCAGAGGTATTAGATGATGTGAACCACCTTCAATTACCAGCCAAACCAAATCCACAGGCCGAGAAGGTGTTGAGTTCAAGGATTGCCAAGAAGACAAGGCATCAAGCCTATTGGGAGCACCTCATCAAATGGCAGGGTATGTATGATGTTGAAGATACATGGGTGATTGAGATAGAGTTTAAGAAGCTTGGGATTAATCAGAATCTGATTTCCAAAGAGGTGACATGATCTTCTTTTGTTTGGGAGAATGGTGCAGGGGCACCTAGGACTTAGGCAAATTATTTTTCACAATTTTAGCTTGTACTGACCCAAGAGAAGTCAGTAGTGAATAAGGACTCTAGGAGGGTCCAAGAGTTAGTATTTTGTTTCAATTTAGGCCCAGGTTGAGTTAATTCTTCTTAGGTTTGCATTTTTATGTAAATAGTGGGTTTGAGTACGTGGTTGACCTTCTTGATGGTCAAAAGTGTCAAAAATTGATATAGGAATTAGGGAGGGTTAAATAGGGCTTAGACATGTTTAAAAATTCATATGTGTTGACTTGGAATAGGTCTTATAGGTTGGAGAGACCAAAAGTGCAAAAATTACAAAGTTGCAAAAAGTTGTCATGACAACTTTTGTCCTGAATTGGTTAGCAGTGGAGTTAGGGATTTTCCAACACCCTAGGAGGACTCCACATGTGGGAAATCTGTAAATACCCTCTCTTTCACATTTACCAAGGTTAGAGAAGTGTGTGATGTAAGTTCAACAACTGAAACTACTCATTTTCAATCTTGTTGAAACGATTTTGGCTTGATTTCACTCATTTTGCAATTGAATATGAATTGAATCCATTGATCCAGCAATGGATTGAGTTACTCTTGTATGTTTTTGTGTTTTTGGTTCAATTTAGAGTTTTATAAATACTATTCATTGGTGTTTTCTTGCTTAAGTTAGCAAGCAGCTAGTTTTGGCTTGTATATAGCAGTTTTCTTGTAAATATGGTTGCCCCATGAGTTCCACATGTGCTGCCATCACGTCTAGTTGGGAAATTGTAGGCAACCAACTTTAAATTTTAAATATTTAGGTTCAAGTTCTAGAGAAGAGTTGAAGTATGACTGTCACCTTGTTCTAGGTGAGTCGAGGAGCAACCCGGCAAGAGGAAACAAGGTGAAAATGAAGTGCTAATTGCAGGGGTGTGTGCCAAATCACCATTTCAGAGTTTGGAGGGTTCCATGGAGTTGGGATAGATTTTTTCATTAAGGGAGGAGCTTTTAAAAATCCATTTGATGCCAAAACCCCAACTTGTTCATTCACTGTCGGTTAAAGGCCTAGTAAACCCTTCAAAGCCCTCATTTTGGGGTTAGTACATTGTACGGTGAAACAAGGGGCCAAAACCACCAAAATCCTTTAGGGTTAGGTGTATCTTTGAATAAAATCCAAATTTATTTGAGGGTCTTTTGCATCATTTTCCTTCAAGCCGTAGAAAATGAGATTTGGAGGCCAAAATGGGGCTCATTCCTTATAGCCCTTTTCTAGGCAAGATTTTGAAATCGGTAAGAAACCTAATGATTCCAAACCAATAATGCATCCTAAATGAATTCAAAACATGTTATAAGACACCTCCACACATTTGCATCATCCCACAACAACAGGAGGTCATTTTGACAAGTTGAAGCCAAGAGGCCAGAATTGAGCACCTGAGAAGCACTGTGAATTGATAGGGTTCATAACCAAAACACCTGAAGAAAACACATTAGAATGGTAAAGAATCAATCCCTAGAAGAGATTCAGAAGTACTTGGAGGTCTAGAGTGCAACTAGGCCTGGTGAGTTGGTGGAATTGAGCCACACCAACTAGGTGAAGTGTTTCAATCTTTAAGTATTTCAATTTTTAAGATCAATTGTGAGAAATTTTAAAAATCAAGAAAAATAACATCCACTTTAGGAACTTTATGTGGACTCAACTTCTTGCAATGAAATGTATACGGTATGGATTCCACCATCCAACAAGTTGTGTTATGTTGGGTGATCCATATATTGCTATGCTAAACAATCACAACTAGCAAGCCACACTATATTAGGTGACCAATTCCCTAAGAAACATAAACAAGAACAAAAAAAGAAACTAGAAAGACACACTCTACTATATAATAAATTCTTTATGGAATGTAAACAACAATAGAGATCAAAATAGCAAGCCATGTCATACTAGATGATCATGATGAGTCATATGAAATGGATGTCATTGGCTAGAAATTTATGTTATATTGGTTGAATCATATACAATAAAAACCTTAGGGAATGTAAAAATGGATCACACTAATAGCTCACACTATAGTAGATGATCAAGAGAAGTCATATACCACAAAAACTATAAGAGATAGATTTGATGATCACACCTTAGGGGGTGTTATGCAACACAATGCCACCACTTATGGGGCACACCAAAGAAAATAATACACAAAAAGGAGGTAATATACTCCCCTTTATATGTTAGCATATTTTTATACTAATACCTCAAGGATAAGAGAGAGATCCATATCAAGAAAACACACCTTCAACATGAAGAAGAGATCCACAATAATGATGCATGCATCCAAGTGAGTAACATATCCTTATGAATGATGTACACACCTCTAAGAAAGGAAGGAATCATCACAAATGAAATATACATATTCAAATAAGGGTAAAGGGATCTTTATCAAGGATATGCAGTTTGAAACAAAGAGAAGGGATCCTCATTAGGGATACATACCTTCCAAAAAGGCAAATATGGGGTAATTATTGTCTAAGAATACCCACCTTCTTAAAAAAAATTAGGAATCCTTTCTAGCAAACTAGTTCAAACCATATCTAGTAGCTTTCTAGTTCTATAGTGTAAAAAAAAATGTACCATATAATGTGTAAAACTGGTTTGAGTGAATATATGCAACCAAGGAATCATAAACTCGAAGATCTATTTATTAAAGTGTAGGAAGCATATAAGTGAGAACTAAAGAGTATAGCAGGAAGATTAATAGATTAGTATATATTGTGCAACTTTTAAGAATGAAATAGGTATTATATGTATATAATCTAAAATGAATGCATAAACATGAGAATGAAATATAAATTCTAGAGAATCGCTTAATTACATAATATATTCTAGCATCACATTTAGTACATCATCGTATAATTTATATATAGATTAAACTTATTGTATGGACATTTTCTTATTTCTAATGAGAGAAACTATATATGATGAATGCAAGGGAGTTGAATATTTTTATGGATTTTAAAAAATTTTAATTAACTTTGTATTTTAGTCTTCACATTGAAAATTTATATTTTCCTCAAAAAGAATTGTTCAAATTATACCACATAACACATTCTCATATCTTGATATAGGTAAACAAAAAGATCAAGAATATTTAGGAATATTTATCGAGTGCTTTTAATGAAAAGTGATTAACATGAATAATAAACTTTTACTAAAGAAAACTTTTTAAAAACGTTGTTCCTAAAATTAAATGATTTTAGCATAATATTTTATAAGAAAAATTTAAAAATAATTATAATTATAGCTAACTATTTTTCTATATGTACTTTAATTAATGTACAAAATCAAAATAACATTATAATAAAATTATTATCTTAGAAATTAGATTAATTTTATAACCATTAATTTATATTCTTCAAATATATAATATTTTTCAACTAAATATATATATCTTTGATAAATAATTTTTAATAAAAAATTTAAAATATTTTATTATAATTTTAAAGGCTGTTCATTGTTGTGTAAGCTCACAAAATATCTATTCAATACAACTCTAGTTTATCACATTCTCTAAGTCAATTATGTGACTTTTATTTGTTGGGAAGAGTCGCTCTAAAAGAAATTTAGTCAATAATTTTTTTTATGTGACTTTCATTTTATTTAGTGGGAACAATGGTCAGCAATGACTAGAAATGCACACAACATTTGGTTTGATCATGAATACTTATAATTCGTTGCCTAGAAAATGTTCGGAATATGCAATTGAACATTCAATTTGCATTCATGCTTAGATCGACATGTCTTTTTCCATCTTGAACAATGGAAAGACAAATGCATCACGCAATGAACTTTCTAATTTTGAAAGGATAGTTTAGTTTTGTTGTGACAACTAGTGGTTGTGTTTCTTCTAAATATAACAATTGATTGGTATGTGTTAAGTGAACTTTGTATTTAGAGATGATTATAAAATAAATATATTAATAATATTTTATATTACAATAATAGTATACTGATTTTTAATGAAATATATTATTGAGAAATAAATAAGATTAATCAATTGATGTAAATAGGTGATGATTCTTAAATTTTTTTACATGCACGAATTTAAAAAATTAAAAAGATGAAGAAATCATTAATTGAAATATCAATAATCTAAGCGGTATCATAGTTGGGAAGTTTACCAAGTCTAGATTGTGACTTTGTGATTGTAGAGTTAGGTTGCATCTAGCATCATGACAATAAGAGTTCTATAAAAGAAAGAATCCATACAAAGGGTAGTTGTAAGTTGATATAATATTTGTAGAGCACTTTTAACTCACTCAATACTTTGTAGAATTCTAAAATAGTTAACCTAGGCTCAATTATTATAGACAAAATATCATCTATTTCATCCATTATTTTTTAAATCTAATAGAATTACATACTTGTAATGAGGTAATATAATATTATTTTAAAAAATGGTTCATTCAAATCATTCAATGTTTCAATTAGCACTTTGTATTTCAAAAAAGATCCAAAGGTAAAATGTTGGAAGCAATAAAGAAAAGCCAAGTATATTTAATGGTCAAAGTTCTAGGAATCCAACCTATATATCTCTTGTTTGTTGGGATTACCATCAACCTTGTAAATATTTTGTGAGTAGTGACATGTATGTTGAGCTCAACCCCTTCGAAAGCCCATTTTAACCCACATACTTGATATTTATTAAATGGAAACCTGTATCTGCACATGGAACAAACAAGTTAGATAAAACATGATACTTGTTGTTTTCTCATTACATCTTTTCTACATTGATCTTCTCTATTCTGAATCTCATATAGCGGTGCATGCACAGTAGGAGTAGGTTTATGTATGTAGGAGTAAGCTGGAGCTCTAACGAAATTATTTTTCTCTCTATTTCAGGTCATCTCATGGAGTGGACAACGAGATGATTGGATCTACAAAGCTGACCAGAAGACCCTTCTCCAGAATTCATCAACCTATTCAAGCAACGATGGGTTCTTTCTTTCCCTTCTTCCTACATTCTTCTGTTCCTTTTGTGTTTGCATTTCTATGATCAATGTGATCTTGTATCAGCTATTCCCACGACTTGTGTGGGATCTTGTGAGTAGTTTTCTCTTTATAAATAAAGATATATTACATGCAGATGTTTTCTTTCTTGATTCATAGATTTCATATTGGAAATAAGATACTTGTATGGCATACATTTTTTTTAATAAAGATAGTAAACTTGGAAAAAAATTGTGTACCTTTTCTCTGCAATACATAAGACCTGTTGTAGGTCACCAAGTTTTTTAAGTGTGATAAAATTTTGGTAACATTACCACCTAAATGTTTGTATATTTTTTTAATGGTTTTCTAGGTATTGTGTTTAGTGGAAAATTAATTATTATTTATTTTAAGTTAACTCCATGATTAAATGCATTTTAGTCAAAGCACTACTACTAATGGAAGGGTAACAAAATTTTGAATACTTATCTCGATTAAACATCACCTAAAATTTTGTACTACATTTTCTTAATTGCTTTAGCAGGTTTTGTCAATAGAGAAAACGTTAAAGTGTTCTTTATTTTAAAGTAAAATCCATGATTAAACATAATTGATTCAAATTAGTATCAATAATGAATGGGTAACCAAAATTCCAATGTTTGACCATTGTAAACATTACCTAAAATAATGTAAAATATTTTTTAAAACAGTTTAATAAATTTTGTCTTTAGAGGAAGTTTTAAGTGTTTTTTAAATTTCGAAAGGAACTTCATAACTAAGTTCATTTGAGTTAAAGTAGTTCTAGTAGTATATGGGTTAAAAAGTTCAAATTCTTGACCAATGTAAATGTCACCTTAAATTTTATTTTAGATATTAATGGATGGGTAAGAAATTTGTCAAAGCTTCCAATCTTACAAACATCGTGTACAAATTTGAGGCAATGTAGTACTAGTACTAGATGGGTGAGGAAAGTTTCAATGTTTCATTCCTATAAGGATTACATGAATTTTTGATCTACTATCTAGTAGGTTTGTCTTTAGAGTAAAGTTAAGTTTACTTAATTTTGAATAAAAAGATATGGTTAAATGCATTTGATACAAAGTCATGCTAGTAATGGATGGATAACAAAGTTTCAATTTTTGACCATGCTAAATATCATTTTAAATTTTGAGACAAAGTAATACTAGTATTGGATAGGCAAGGAATGATCGAATGCTTCACCACTGTAAACATCACTTGCAATTTTGTATTATGTTTTTCATAATTGATTTGATAAGTTTTCTCTTTAGAATGAATTAGATGTTTTTTATTTAAAAAAAACTGCATGATTAAATACATTTTAATAAAATAATACTTACAATAAATGAATAAAAAAATAATAATATTTCATCGTATTAAAAGTTAAAAAATCATAAAGTGAAATTATTTCAAATCACTACTCCTAAAATATAAATGAATATATTTGACTCAAAAACTACTAAATTAAACCCTGGTAAAATATTATTTTCTTATCATTTTCTTTCTTTATCATTGAGATAATAGAGTTGTTCACCACACACCATCTACTATTTTGTTTTGGTAGATTTTGTCTTTACAAAAAAAAAAAATTCTTAATTTTGAAAGAAACTCCATGATTAAATGCGTGAGTTAAAATAATACCTATAATAGATGAATAAGAAAATTTCCAATATTTCATCTTATTAAAGCCTAAAAATAAAAATAAATAACATGCTAATTAAAATGTTCATTTTCATAAAAGTGATTTTTTTTGTCAAATCATACCTTATTTAATGATAAAGTTTATATTGCAGGCATCTAATAGTATTGAGTTCAAATCTTCTACAATATTAACAAGAGACACAAAGCATCGAGTTCCTATCATCAATATGGTTAGTTTAGAGTAGTTGAAAGTAGAGATGCAATAGAGGGGGAGAGGAAGACATAGAACAATAGATAGAGATAGAGACAGGTAGAGGGAGAAATAGAGAGGAAGAGGTGGAGAGATATATAAGGGTAGAGAGATAGAGAGAAAGAGATAGATAAATGTGTGTGTGTGTGTGTGTGTGTGTAGAGAGAGAGAGAGAGAGAGAGAGAGAGAGAGAGAGAGAGAGAGAGAGAGAGAGAGAGAGAGAGAGAGAGAGAGAGAGAGAGAGAGAGAGGTATATATGTTGTTTGCTTTAATTTTAACAATAGCATGTCGAGGAAGCCCATGATGAGTTATGCAATATGTATGAGAAGTTAGATTAAGTTTAACATTTAGGAAAGAAAAAAAATCAATTGTATTTTTTTAAAAATGTTTTATGCATATTAATATCATTAGCTAGTTTTATTATAAGAAAAAACATTATTTCTATAAATCTAGATTAAACAAATAAATAATAATAATTATCTAATAATTGAGCTAGGATGGATAATCGAAACTGAATTATGTATTATAATTAAATAAAGGGATAGGTGTACGTAGTTTTAGAATCAATGATATATAAATGTGGTAGGTGTTGGTTGGAATATTTTTTCATTGTTGAAAGATTAGTTATTTTAGTTTGATGAATGTTTCAAACTCTAAATTGAAATTATGAACCAAATTCAACAAAAATTATACTTCTTTTCCCTATTTAATCACATTAAAAAATTGAAATTAGACTTGTATAGTGTAGTATGTAAGCATTAGATGTGAAATTGAAAAAAATATTGTATAGAGAAAATAAAAATACTATTCCCTATAACAGTGGGCCAAAATATGATTTTTTACTTCTGCATTTTTAATAAATAAAAATTGACTTGCATGCCATTAATTTTTTAGAACTAAAGTGTCTAAGTATAATTGAATCAAACAATAACATAAGAGGACTAATTGACTATTAATTCATTAATTAATTAACATTTGTGAAAATGTATTTGTTAGAAATATTAAATTGAAAAGAAATAATTAAAGTTAAGATATTATATTATAATATTGTATAAAGTATATTATTATTATATAATATTTAAATAATTTATTTTCATTATATTTAAGAAAATTATATTACTAAATTACATAAGGATTACCCCAATTTAACTTTTATATTTTTAATGTTGTCCAAAGGCGCCCGTTTCCACTATGACTTTGAATTTTCAGCAATGAAATTTCGGCCATAACAAGAATATTCCAAGAAACGAAAAAAAATTAAAGAACGGAGGATTGCACTGGAACCTTGTTTAAATCCAATATTTTTTAAATGTAATAGAATTACATACTTGTAATGAGGTTATATAATATTGTTTTCAAAAATAGTTCATTCAAATCATTCAATGTTTCAATTAGCAATCTGTATTTGAGAAAGGTCCAAAGGTACAACAAAATAAAGCCAAGTATATTTAATGGTCAAAGTTCTATGAATGCAATGTATATATGTCTCATTTGTTATGATTAAGGTGCCATTAACCTTGTAAATCTTGTATAATTAATTATTCCTTCTGTTTGTAAAATTCCATAATGGAATATGTACTCACTAAGAAATGGTCTTATTTCAGCTACATTTAGATCTCAATACCTAAAAAGGGGTGTGGGGGCACTTACCCCCCACTACTGTTGTCCCTTCAAGATTCTCCCTAGCAGGGGTTCTAGGGTAGTGCTCCCAAATGGAATTTTTTAGAAAATTGCATTGTAAAATTATATAATTTTTTAGTCAATCTAAATCATTCATCATTAGGTCATAGAAATTATGGTAGGATTCATTTCCTTAGAAGAAAACACATTTTAATGAGGGCATTGTATTAAGATTGCGACAAGACAGAAAGTTCAGATAAAAGAATAGACGATGTTGAAATAAAGACAAAAAGTGAAGGGTGTTAGTGATGTATTGTAAACTCTATTGAAATTTATATAGACCAGTGCACATCTCTTCTTGTGTTTATTTTCTTCTCAAAAATATATTTCCACATAAATATTATATTTTTCGTATATTCTTTTATTTCCTTTGTTTTCCCTAATTTGTTTTCCTATTATCTCTATTTGGTTCTACATTGGATCAATAATTATAATTACTAAAACTAGATTATCATTCTATAGATGTTTACCTTTATTTCAAACTTTATTTACTTTGAAGAAGTTCATAAATGAAACTTTAAAACTTTTCTTCCATGTTCCTTTTCATTATTTACCTCAATCTAGTTTGTTTCTCTATTTTTGGTTTATCTTAATTTTTCCTTAGCAAAGATTTTAGTCTTTACAATATTTCCTTTAAATAAGGGTTTGTGAACTTCATCCTACGGAGGGGAGGAGATGTTCAATTGCTCAAAAACATATTGTAGAAAGATCACCCACAAATCAAGATATTTACATTTTGAAATAGACATAAATTTGGTTGAACTATATTACCTGATCCAAAAAAATGATCCTATAATATAACATATTTATAAATTAAAAATATATATTAATAGGAATCGTTAGAGATCAAAATAAATTATAATAAAACATAATAAATTTTAAAATAAAAATCAAATAATATAAAAAATTAAATTAAATACTATAATTTTTAAAATAATAAAATGTACAATTTCATCCCTTAAAATTACATTTTACACATCAAATTATTTAATAAAACAAAAACACTTAAAAAAAACTTCATATACACCGATGAAGAAAAAACACAAATACACTAGAAAAGCTAAAACCAAGGAATCATTTTGAATTTCATATATTACCCCTTGAAATGTTTCTATCATCATTAACACCAACAATTTCTAACACACCTCATGCTAATAAATTTGCATCGGCCATATACTAAAAGAAAACTTTGTCATTATACTAACAAAACCCAAAACCCTCTATACAGTTGTATCTACTTTCATCTATTAACCTCTTATACACCCATCAATAGCTAAAATTACAACATCATAAAAATCGAAGGCTCTCTTTCTCACCCTCTTATTTAAAGTCAATACTCCAATCACAACAGAGAATCCCAAACCATAACTCAATCCAAGTCCGACTGCCCATCCTATCATTTCACCATCTGAATTCTTTGCTTCACCAATTCTCTCAATACTTGTGCAGTTGCCATAGCCAGAAGAGTTGTTGCAGACGCTTATATTGGTAAATGGAATCCCACGTAGATTAAGATTGCCTAAGTAGGACGACTCCCCAAAAGTTAGGAACTGTCCTCCATGGGGTACTTTTCCATCAAGCATGTTGTAAGATAGATTCAAGAACTCCAAATAACTCAGGAACTCAAGTTCTAAGGGAATGTTGCCATTCAACCTGTTTAGCGAGAGGTCCAGAGACTCTAGTTGTTCCATGTGTCCCAATGTTTTTGGGATTCGGCCACTGAGATGATTCCTTGAAAGGTTAAGGGCTATCAAGCCTTGAAGAGATCCCATTTTAAAAGGAATGCTCCCTGATAAACTGTTGTTTGAAAGATCAATACATTTAAGAATAAAGAGAACTTTCACAAATTCAACATCCCAGCCTTTCCAGGAAATTTTGATCTGATTTGTATATGTAGCACCACTTGAACTGTATTCTTCGAGATGGTTTGAATTATTCTGCGATGCATTGACCATTGCAAGCAGGTTTGTAAGGTTGCTTGGAATAGCTCCTGAAAGGTGGTTGCCAGAAAGATCCAGAATTTGAAGATTCGGAAGGCCAATTACCTGGCGTGGGATACTGCCATGAAAATGATTAGACCTTAAGACCAACACATGCAGCTGTGATAGCTTTCCAATCCAGTGGGGAAGGGTGCCTTCCAAATCATTATTTCCCAAATCCAATACTTGCAGAGATCGGCCTTCTGAAATGGATGAGGGAATAACTCCTCTCAAATGATTACAATTGAGCTTCAATGTATGCATGTTTGTAATGTTGCCCCACTCTGCTGGCAATTTACCTTCCAGATGATTCTCTGCCAAATCTAGAACACTAAGAGAAGAACAATTCCTGGTTAAATGAGGAGGAATGACACTGCTCAGCGTATTTTTTGAAAGGTCAAGAACCTGCAAATATGGAGTGCAAATAGAATCTGGAATCGCTCCGCTGAGGTTATTCCGCGACAAGGATAAGAACCTTGCATTTTCAAGATACGCACCGTTGTGACTAGGAATAGAACCATTAAACTGATTCATCGACAGATCTAGCAGAGAAGCACCAGCAGAAGGAAGAGGAAGAGCACCTTCTAAGCTATTATTGTGCAAATCTAGATAGTCAAAATACATGGGTAAGGTTAGTCTAGATGGCAATGACCCAGTTAATTGATTACAGCTAAGGTTCAAACTATAAAGGCTGGGTAAGTTCCATATCCAAGATGGAATATTTGTTTGGATACTGTTAGCAGATAGGTCCAGATATTCCAAGTCATATTGGGTCACAAGAAACGATGGAATTCTATCTAAATTGCAAGAACCTAGTCCCAAAAAGGAAAGCTTAAACTGCGGAATCCATGTTGAGTCAATGTTTACAGTTAAGTGATTGTGAGAAAGATGCAGGACATTAAGTCTAGTTAGATTATCGAATACGGAAAGGGAAATGAGGCCGCTTAAACTATTGGAGTCGAGCCAAATTCTTCTTAAGTGAACAAGATTTGAAATTGTAGATGGAATCATACCATTCAGTTCGTTGGCATAAAGGTGAAGACTAACAAGGGAAGAAAGTGAGTCCAATGAAGGTGGGATTACCCCAGTTAACTTGTTGTAGGACAGCTCCAAAGAAACAAGTTTAGAGAGATTGACTATGGAGAGAGGAATCTCACCTTCAATTCTGGTATTCGACAGGTCAAGACTCTTCAAGGAAGACACATTCCCTATAGCAGCTGGAATCTCACCTTCAATTCTGGTATTCGACAGGTCAAGACTCCAATTAAAACCAAAAGTAGTCATATCAAATCTCCACCATTCATCATCCTATATTAGACCCACAAATGCATAATTCATGTAGGTCACTTGCATGCATACATATTTGAACCTAACAATTTAAAATTGCATTTGATAATTTCATCCCTTTTTAACCATTATTATTCAATTAAAGTCTAATTTATTCCACATTACAACCTAGGTTAGTGTTTGTAAGGACTAATTTCACTTCATTTAAATTATCATGAGATAATCAAAATAATATTTACATGTAAACATAATAGAAAGATCATGTAACATCCTAGTAAGGGCATCATTAGCTTGCAACATCATTCTAGGTGTCCTACATACTTGCTTAATGTCTTTAATCCTCATTCATCACCATTAATTTAGTCTACTTAATGCACTATCTAATAAGAACATAACCCTTTCTTACTAAGTTCATAGAACTGGTGTCTATAAACACCACCCTACTTGATTCATGTGGTACTAAAGAAGATTATGCACTAGTGTTTTTTTTTTTATGGCTAATAGGTCATGTGCGAATAATTGTATTAATAAAATGAAAATACATGAAAGTATACAACCTGATTCAATGTGGGAACCGGTAGGACAGAATTGAGCAAAGAAAACCTTTGGTCTTGCCCAAGGACAAATAACTCTTGGAAATAATCAGGTAATACAATAAATGGTCAGATGCCAATAAAGAAAATTACAATTGATAATTCTTGTCGAGAATACCATACTCATTCCATCGCTAATGGATGCATAATTTGACTACAATGGAGTAATATTCTGCTCATATTGAGATGGTGTTGTTCTGAGTAAGACATGACGATGACCTCCAACTGAATCTTGCAGAGTCAGATTGCCAAAACAGAAACCACATTCTTCTTGCACACTGTTAGGCTAGTTTGAATGAAGAATTACGAGCAATTGTAACCCAAAATTGATAAACTCCTCTGTTTTGTCTTAATACCAACATTTCCATAGATTTCCACTATGAGAACATACCCAAAGATTTCAAAACAAGATAGATCGATATACTCTCAAACCTGCCTGACAAAAACTTACCGACGCATCGAAGAGAAATCAAGGTAAGCAAGACCCAAAGCAAGATTTAGCTGCCAAATCTAAGTATCCATAACATAACCCAGTCTAGAGCTGTGACAGCCAAAGACAAATTTAGGAGACCTAGCCATGAAAAATTAATAAAGGAAGCGAGAATCCCAACCTACATCTACCTACAAGGATGAGAGGATATAGACAAATATATACACAAAATAATATTTTATATATATATATCCCGACTATACTATGCTGGGACAAATTCCATCTCTCAAAAGTTGGTCTCTTTTCCTCGGCTGCAATACAAGGAAGGGTTCTCACTGCAGAACAGTTCAAACTTAAAGGTTACGAAGGGCCTTCAATCTGCCTCCTATGTAAGGAAAATGAGGAAACTTAGTCAATTCACGTGAAATGAATACCACAATGCTAAATGCCATACAATACGCGCATGTTGTCCAAAGGCACCCATTTTCGCTGTGACTTTGAATTTTCCAAACGCATGTCATACGGCAATGAATTTTCTTCATCTGGTGCTTACCCATGTGCGAGGAAAGAAGATTCCAAGAAACAAAAAAAAAATAAAGAACGGGGGATTCCACTGGTGCTTACCCATCTCTGTGCTTTTGATTAAACCCATGCAATACGGCAATGGAAAAAGGAAACGTCCTCAAGCCGCGCTGAACAGTCGTATTCCTGACAATAATAGGAATTAATTTTAATTTTGAGGAATTAATTTTATTTGAAATTTAAGGAATTTGGAATTGATTTGTGTATCATCTATGTCTTGACGTCCCTCATTTTTATAGAAAGAGATTATAATCTAATTTATAATCATTGTTGTTATTTTGACCTCCTTAACAAATTGACCCAAACTTATACCTCTTTTTTGGAAGTCGTTTTTGACATAAGCATGGAAATGTGATTTGCACATTACAGTGTTGCATGGAAAGGCAAACCTTAAGTCATTTGTAGCCATCTAATCAATTAGTTTTGATCTAGATCAATCCATACTAAAATCTAATTAAGAAAATCAGTACAACATTACAATCATAGGATTATATGAACAATTACTAAAATTAGAACAAACTAACATATTGTAAGATTTTTCCTTTCAATTTATAATCAAAACTTACCAACATCAAATTTTATAAGTGTCAAAACTTGCTAGTATCAAA
Source organism: Cryptomeria japonica (assembly GCF_030272615.1). Taxonomy (NCBI): domain Eukaryota; kingdom Viridiplantae; phylum Streptophyta; class Pinopsida; order Cupressales; family Cupressaceae; genus Cryptomeria; species Cryptomeria japonica. The sequence continues at coordinate 634,028,279 of NC_081412.1, forward strand.
TTTGATCACACAACATATTTTAACCTCAAAATACTCACATTTCAATTACTATCACAATTAATTAATCTATAATTAATTTCTTGTTAGTATACAATTTATTGTGTTAGCTTAAATTATTATTATTATTTATTAGGTTTTTAGAATAAGAATTGTAAAAAGCAATATCTGAAACATCTAGAAAAAAAGTACCAAAAAAATCCTCAACAATCTTCAATGTCTTACACATAATTTTCCCAATAGGCTTGAGAAATAAATAAATTAGATCAAAATATGGTGACCATACACATGTATTGTATGCTCTTGAAACATACAATTTTAAATAGTAGTTTTTAGAAATGCTTTCTGAAAATCAATTTATATCATTTGGGTATTAAAATAAATTACATCTTTGAAAACTAGACTTGGAGTAATATATTTCATATTTCTAAACTTTTTCAAGATTCAATCTTTAAGTATTTCAATTTTTTAGATCAATTGTGAGAAATTTTAAAAATCGGAAAAAATAACTTCCACTTCGGAACTTTATGTGGACTCAAATTCTTGCAAGAACACATATACGATATGGATTCCACCAGCCAACAAGTTATGTTATGTTGGATGATCCATATATTGCTATGTTAAACAATCACAACTAGCAAACCACACTATATTAGGTGACCAATTCCTTAAGAAGAATAAACAAGAACAAAAATCAAACTAGCAAGACACACTCTACTATTTAATGAATTCTTTATCGAGTTTAAACAACAATAGAGATCAAAATAACAATCCATGTCAAACTAGATGATCATGATGAGTCATATGAAATGGATGTCATTGGCTAGAAATTTATGTTATGTTGGCTAAATCATAGACAATCAAAACCTTAGGGAGTGTGAAAAAGGATCACACTAATGGCCCACACTATACTATCTAATGATCAAGATAAGGAATATACCACAAAAAATGTTAAGACTCATACGAAAGAAGCAACCAGAAGAGGTGAAGAAAATTGGTTGAACATGCACAAAAATAGAGAGGGTTAGTGTGTGAGGAAGGGGAAGAGACCCGGCAATGAAAAGTAGAAGAGTTGATAGCACATGAGAAGACAAAAGAAGGTTGCGTAAAATAAAATAGTGAACTCATTATTTGATGGTTGTGTGAGGAGAGTGTGTGTAATCTGCGCAAAAGATGAAGATAAGCATGGTTGGGTGTGCGAGGAGAAGAAGAGTGTAATGTTGAAAGGGGAGTGCATAGAAATGCATGGAGACAAGGAAAAACCTGTGTAAAGGTGAAGAAATAGAAAAATCAGTAACCGCACCTTTTTAGACAACTGAAATGAAACAACAACAATGTGAGAAATTTTTAGTTTTGGGGGGGAATTTGGGGTGTCCCACAGGAGATAGCCTATCGATTAATTATAATAATAGTATATTGATCTGTAGTGAAATATATTATTGAGAAAGAAATAAGATTAATTATTTGATATAAATATGTATTTATTCTTAGTTTCTTTTATATGTACGAATTTAAAAAACTAAATAGATGAATAAATCATTAATTGAAATATCAATAAATATGAATAGTATTGTAGTTAATGTAGGTTGCATTTAATGTCATAACAATGAGAGTTCTATGAAAGCAAGAAGCCATACAAAGGGCAATTGTAAGTTGATAAAATATTTGTAGAGCACTTTTAATTCACCCATTTACTTTGTACAATCTCAAAATAGTCTACCTAAGCTCAATTATTATAGATAAAATATGATCCATTTCATCCACTATTTTTTTAGATGTAATAGAATTGCATAAATGTAATGAGGTTATATAATATTGTTTTCAAAAATAGTTCATTCAAATGATTCAATGTTTCAATTGAAAATTTATATTTGATAAAGGTCCAAAGGTACAACAAAAGAAAGCCAAGTATATTTAATGGCCAAAGTTCTATGAATGCAATTTATATATGTCTCATTTGTTATGATTAAGGTGCCATCAACATTGTAAATATTCTATAATTAATTATTCCTATTGTTTGAAAAATTGCATAATGGAATATGTACTCACTAAGTAATGATCTTATTTTAGCTACTTTTAGATCCCAATACCTAAAAAGGGGTGTGGGGCACTTAACCCCCACTACTGTTGCCCCTCCAAGATTCTCCCTAGAAGGGGTTCTAGGGTAGTACTCCCAAATGGAATTTTTAAAAAAATTGCATTGTAAAATTATATATTTTTTTAGTCAATCTAGATCATTCATCATTAGGTCATAGAAATTATGGTAGGCTTTCTTTCCTTAGAAGGAAACACATTTTAATGAGGGCATTGTATTAAGATTGCGACAAGATAGAGAGTTTAGTTAAAAAAAATAGATGTTGTTGAAATGAAGACAAAAACTGAACGGTGTTAGTGATGCATTGTAAACTCTATTGAAAATTATATAGACCAGTGCACATCTCTTCTTGTGTTTATTTTTTTCTCAAAAATATATCTCCACATAAATATTATATTATATGTTTTTTTCTTATATTCTTTTATTTCCTTTGTTTTCCCTATTTTGTTTTCCTATTATCTCTATTTGGTTCTGCATTGGATCAATAATTATAACAACTAAAACTAGATTCTCATTCTAAAGATGTTTACCTTTATTTCAAACATTATTTACTTTGAAGAAGCTCATACAAGAAACTTTAAAACTTTTCTTCCATGTTCATTTTCATTATTTACCTCAATTTGGTTTGTTTTTCTATTTTTTTTCAATCTTAATTTTTCCTTAGCAAATATTTTAGTCTTTACAATATTTCCTTTAAATAAGGGCTTGTGAACTTCATCCTATGGAGGGGTGGAGATGTTCAATTGCTCAAAAATACATTGTAGAAAGATCACCCACAAATTAAGATATTTACATTTTGAAATAGACATAAATTTGGTTGAACTATATGACCTAATCCAAAAAAATAAATAATACAAAAAATATTGCCCCATTTTGCTGGTATTTTACCTTCAAGATGATTTTTTGCCAAATCTAGAACACTAAGAGAAGAACATTTCCTAGTTAAATGAGGAGGAATGACTTTGCTCAACCTATTATTTGTAATATTTTTCTCATTTTTATGAGAAAAATGTTAAAAATAATAGGCTAAGCAGTGTCAGGTGAAGGTAAGGCACAACAAATTCGAGGGTCCTTGAGCGATAATTCCAATTTGAATGTGATGGGTATCGTTTGAAATAAGAATATGGCATGTCAATGTGGAAAATTAACTATGTAAATTGTAACTATATATTTTTCATTCCAATTATTTCCCACACTGACCAAAAAATTTTATTAGACTTAAATCTCGTGCATTTCCTTTCCACAAATATTCGTATCAACTAGAAAAAGCTTTCACATAAAAATTATATAGGTAATAGAATTTTGATAAAAAAAAAAAATTAATTTATGATTAAAAAATTAAATATGATTATATAGTAATAAATTCAAGTTTCTAATATATTTAAATAAAAAATCATGCATAGAGTATAAACATCATTTTTTGTCGAAACTCATCCAAGGATTGACAACAAAATCTCAACTTGCTTTGTTTTAATTTTTCCTTTAATTTTGCTAATTTTTATATTTATCCATATTGAAATAGAAAAGATGGTATATTCATGTCCTCTTCTTTTATATTTTAGGCCTAATTTGATTAGGTTGTCTTTTATGTATTGATTACTATATGTCCTGACATAATTTTACATCGAATTTCAATGATTTTATCCTAATCTCATTCTATCTCCATGCATCTCAAAGGTATGATAATAATCAATAATATCCACCATTAGTTAGCATGATTTTTCATAGTCCATGAAGAATTGATATTATTACTTTTGATTTTAACAATGCATATTTATGAATTGACAAATTGATTTTATCTGATCGTGATCGAAAATTTTCATTGAAAAAAACAAAATTAAAACGAAAATTAATCATATCAAATCTCCACCATTCATCATCCTATATTAGACCCACAAATGCATAATTCACGTAGGTCACTTGCACGCATGCATATTTGAACCTAACAGTTTAGTGTTTGTAAGGACTAATTTCACCTCATTTATATTATCATGAGATAATCAAAATAATATTTACATGAAAACATAATAGAAAGATCATGTAACATCCTAGTAAGGGCATCATTAGATTGTAACATCATTCTAGGTGTCTTACATACTTGCTTAATGTCTTTAATCCACATTCATCACCATTAATTTAGTCTACTTAATGCACTAGCTATCAAGAACATAACCCTTGCTTACTAAGTTCCTATAAATGGTGTCTATAAACACCACCCTACTTGATTCATGTGGTACTAAACATGATAATGCACTAGTGTTAATCATCTTTGAAAAATACAAAATCTAGCATGCAACTCCATGCACCATACACTATGCACATAGTTCTAAGAATCATATCACACCAATACATGTATTTTCCTATAACATGTGTGCTCCCTAGTTTATATCAAGAACCATGAAACATCATAAAATTTAGCTCCTTGATTCATACATCATTCTTGTTACACTTGGAACCATAATGTGCAACTCATAAGAAACATCCTAAATTTTGAATAACGTTTTTATATTATATGTCACTCGTGAAATGTCAGGGATCATGCCACAACTTTATGGATGATTCTATTTTAGTTTTTTGTAGCATTTGTAATTATTCCTCTTAATGAATACATGCCACTATTTATATTTCAATATATATTATCGCACAACATTTTAAAATACCACACAATGGTCCAACACAAATTTTGGAGCCATTACATAATATTGGTCATCTATTTTCATATTAAGAAACTAGAATTCTAACCATCAAAAGATGAATTCTAACACATGAAAGCTTAACAATTTTAACATGCATAATGAGATTTATCTTCATGAACATTTACACAATATATAAATTTACATCTATAACATTAGAAAATAATTGTAAGAATATATTTTGACATAAGAAAAACAGGAAAGTGTAGCATCCTAAAATTGCGACACTTGCAATTTCGACTGCATTTCGGTCTTCACGATGGTGACGCAACACGCAACCTGAATGGAGACCCCGAAACCTGTTTTTGACACCAAAAACTGCATTTTCTTACACCCTAGCCTGAACCTCCTTTGCACCCTACTATCCTGGGAGGTGGGACCAAAGCGCCCAATGCCCTGGTCCTTCAGGACCAGCGCGCCCAGTGCCCTGGTCCCCCAGGACCATGGCGCCCAGCGCCCTGGTCCCTAGGCCTATTTTGGGCCCGGTCTCCTAAGGGGTCTCGGGTCTTTTTGTTTGCAAACTGGAAATTAACTTTCCTAGTCGGCCTAAGGTCGGGAAAATCAATCTTTTAACCCTAATTGGCAAGTATATAAACTACATTTTTCTCTCTCATTTGGAGATAATACATAGATGAGAAGGACATATGTGTACAAGCGTGGAAACTGTACTCAAGCATTCAAGCATTCAAGCATTCCTTCTAAGTCTCCATTCAAGGCTAAGTGTTGCATTCAAGACAAGGATTCAACCATTGAAGAGGAGATCACATGCTACATACAACATACAACATACAACAAACAACAACATCTATACCTTCACACATAAGGATACAAACATCCTTACAACAAGGTATTAGTACTTGTTTTACATTACAGACATTTACATTTACAGTAATTTCTCATTTCTTGGTTAATTCCAAAACCGGGGTTTGACCTAAAGGAAAACCCCTAATCCCTAACCCCCCAATCGTCTTCGCTTTTCTATGTGTAGGTTGCAGGTACACGACTGAAATTGAAGATCTGGAATCCTTGTGCAGAGACGAACAGATCCCCCTTCGTTTCGCGGATTTTTCGGAGGACCGTGGCACCGGGTGCCATCGTCCTGACAAATTTTGCTCAAATTTGTAGGACAGCACTGTATCGACATTTTACTGCTAATTCCAGGTCCGCAGCTTCATCCTATATCCCTATCTCAGTTTATAAGTGAATCTTTGTCACTTTCTATGCATTCCTAGCTTAATCATTCTATCAACATTCTTTACAAAAGAGGGTAGCCTTGCTTTCTTAACCCTTGAAACTCATTTAGCATCCAATCTTGCATTGTGTGGGATTGGATCTTGTGGGTTTCAACCCCTCTTTTGAATGTAAAGTCTCCCCTAAGTGAAAACCATCAACCCTAGCGAGCCTCCCTTCTCTCTCCTCGGAGTTGGAAGAGGGGAGAGCAACTAGGGTTCGATTGCGATTTTCCGCTTTACATTTTGGTGAACCCAACATGAACATCCTTTCTGATTATTCATGATTAGATCTGAAAATTGATTCCTTGAATACATTTCCATGTTTGATCTTTTGCAAAATTTTAGAGGTGATTGCATAAAAACCCTAAAATTTCTTTTTAGTAATTGAACTTGTGAAATATTTAATTATTAATGCTTGCTTCAGATCTGCCTTTCTATTACAAATTATCAGTTCATATTTGTGCTTTAATTTTGAAAATTAAGTGGTTAAGTGTCAAAACCCTAATTTTTGAAACCCTCTTGATTCAACCTTTGTCCGACAATTTGACTGATCAAAACGTCTCCAAATCAGCTGTAACTTTGGATTCCGCAATAAAATCACTATATATTTCATCCCTGAAAATTTGGAAAAAAGTTTCAAGGACCGTGTGCACTCTGAGCGCCATCGTCCCCGACATTTTTTTTGAAATTTCGAGAGCAAGATCCTACTGTATTTTTCTGCTAAAATCCAGAATTTTGGCTGATTTTATCAATTATAACACTTTCAAAATTACAGTCAAAGTTGGTCTTGTGATTGCTTGGTTTAGGGCTTCTAATCATTCAAAAATCATTGAAATTGAAATTTTGTGTCAAAATTGTGTTCTTACTATCCTAAATCTGAAAAGTGTGTTTGCACTCATTCGAAATTTCAGTGCTTTATTCAAATTCTTGCAATTTGTGACTTTTGAAATTAAGTGCTTAATTACACCAACTTTGATTTCCGCTTTCAAAATTGAATTTTGCGTGAAATTGAGTCAATTTTTAAATTTCAAAACTTGCATTGCTTTTGACATTCCCTCTAAAATCATAAAATTCAAAATTTCAGTTTCCCTCTCTTTTTCAAAATTCAAATTTTGCATTTTTCGACAATCTTGGTAGGGTTCAATTTTGAGATTGCAACTTTAATTTGGCCTATCTACAGATCGTAAAATCACTCAATTTTTTCAGATTAGCTCTAAAATCATCATACCTTTCATCCCTGCAAATTTCAAAAAAAGTTGCAAGGACCGTGTGCACTCCGAGCGCCATGGTCCCGGACATTTTTTTTGAAATTTTGGGAGACTGTCGTGATTGCATTTAACAGCTTAAATCTAGAAGATTGACTGATTTTACTGAAAATTGCTACCTCTAAATTCAAAATTTTCTCTCTCTCTCTCTAGTGCATGAGTTTTACAACAATAAGCCCTACTTACACCATTCCCGTTAGACGAAGCCGTAGAATTAAGTCTTTCCGAGGTTTAACTACCGAGGAGATGGAACCTAATTTGAATAGCCTTTTTAACAAGGACATGGGTAATTCCTCTAATCCTCCTAATGATGAAGAAGCTCTCCATGAGGTTTCTATAGAACAACTTTCGAAATTGGATAATCAATTTGACAATTTTCACCAATGGATGTCTCATGAGTATCCTGATAGTCAAGCTCTTCCTTTAATTGAGGGTCTAAAACATATGCTTCAAAATGATAAGAATGGAATTGATATTTTGCGTGGTATTTCACACATTGTGAATTCGAACATGATGCCTATGAAGAGTTGTGCCGAATCTTTAGGTTATACACAACCTCCTACACAAGTCAATCATTCTATTCCTTTGACAACTTCTATTGCTAGCATACCTACTTTTACATCAAACATAATGACTACTTCTATACAAGATATTCCCCCTGTGATCACTAGTCATGGGGGCAATCCCTCTTCTTCAATTAACCCTATTCCTTCATTTAATCGGACTTCTTCATTCATTCCTTCAATGAGTGTTCCTATTACATCTTCACAAATGAACATGACGCAAGGGGGCAATTCATTTAACCATTCCATTCCTCCTTGTAGTGTTCCTCTTGTCCAATCATCCCCTATGGTTGACTATCATAGAGTCCCACCACCTTACTCTTTAACTTCTTTCAATAACATAACACCTCCATCTCAATCTAACACATCTAATATGAATTCTTCAACTGAAGCGACCATTAACAATCTTGCACAAACTGTCTCTTCTTTACAACAACAAATTGCCTCTATGAATCAATCTAAGTTTAGTGTGCCCACATTTGATGTTGCGAGCCCACTTTCTCTTGACATTGTTCGAGCTATTCCCCCTAAACATGTTGAAATCCTGCATTTGGAGCTTTATAATGGTAAAGGTGATCCTCTAACACATGTTAAGACTTTTCAAACAATTTGCACTGATTTTGCTTATGACCAAAGGTTGCTTGCAAAACTGTTTACTAGAACATTAAGAGATAAAGCCCTACAATGGTATTGCTCGTTGCCTTCTTATTCTATTACTTCTTTTGAACAACTTGCAAATGCTTTCATTCAACAATTTCAAAACAATATAAGTCCTAAAGTTACTTTGATTGATTTAATGCATTGTAAACAAGGTGTTAAAGAAAAAGTGACTGATTTCATTGGTAGATATAAGCATTTGTATGCTCAAATTTCTTTTCCAGTGCCTGACAATGATATTCAAAGAATCTTTATTTCTAATTTACAAAAAGATATTCGAGACAAACTTCTGTTTTCTGAGTTTACTTCTTTCCAATAGTTGTGTGCAACTCTTCACAATTATCAACTGACTGTGAGTCAAATGGAACAATCACATCCTATGGCTCCGAGTGATAAGGGTGATAGCAGTCAACAACCATTTGGAAAGTTTAAACCGAATAGAGATTCCATCAAATTCAATGAAAACATCATCAACAACAATGTGAATGCAGCATCAGGTGTGCCTCCTATTTCTAAATTTTTCAAGAAAGAAAGAAAGTATACTCCTTTGAATGAATCATTGCATAGTATTATGAATAAGTTATTGGAACAAAATGTGCTTACTCTTCCTCCTATAAGGCAAATTGATCCTGCAAAGATTACTTCACCTTATTTTGATAACAAATCTTTTTGTCACTTTCATCGTCAACCTGGGCATGATACTGAAAAATGTTTTTCTTTAAAGGGTAAAATTCAAGATTTGATTGATAATAATACTATCTCTATTTCTGGAGTGAATGATAAAGGCAACACATCTGTAGCTCCTCCTAACCAAAATCTTTAGATTTTTACTGATCCATTACCTTCTCATACTTCTCATACCTCTAATGCGATTGAGACTAATGATTCTTCTTTATCATCTGATGGTCTTGTGTCTATGACTCCGAATGTGATTAACTTTGTAGAGCAGCAAGAAATCCCTAAAGAACCTTCCATCACATTTGATTCTAGTGAAACCATTAGAGCACCTGATGGTCCTTTATACATAGTTGCAAAAGTCAAGAATACACCTTGCCGTGGAGTGCTTATTGATCCTTCGTGCATGGTTAATGTTATTACTGAGGAATTTCTTTTTACTTTGCAATTGAATCAAGTGATCTATGACAAAACAGATGTGGTTGTGAAATTATTTGATGCATTTTCTTCTCCTGCAATTGGTTCTATTACATTACCTATTGAGGTCCATAACAAATCTCTTGATGTGAACTTTGCTATTATTCCATCTTCCGAACAATTTCGTGTGAAGCTTGGCTATCCTTGGCTATCTTCCATGAAAGCTATTGCTTCTCCTATTCATAAATGCTTAAAATTTCCCCACAATGGTGAAGTTGTTACTGTCAATCATAGTCTCTTTAAACCAGCTGCAAGAACTTCTAGCGTTCCTATTGATTACTTTTGGCCGAAACAATTCCAATCTCTTCCTCCGCGAAGTGATCATCTTTTCAAATCTTATCAAAAGTGGAAAACAGATATGATCCTATCTTTAAGTGAACCTAGAACACCTACACTTGACATTCCTATCATTCTTGAGAAGGAAGTTCTTCCTTTGAAAGATAAAACTAATGTCTTTCCTCAAGAAGATTCCCAACCCGTCCCTATGGATGTGACTATGTCTATGCCTAAAAAACCTTCTAAGAGTAGACCTATACCTCCTCGTCATGATGGACTTGGTCTCCTTCCTACACCAAAAATTCCTCCTTTATATGGAGCAGTTCCTTCTCCTTCCTTTTATAGAGAGAAGAGACCTTCTTCTTCTCCTATTATCCAGCCTAAGAGACCACAACCTAAACACCCAAGTGATAAGGATGAGAACATTCCTCCTCCTCAATCTTCTTCACTTCCTACTAAGACTAGACGAAATCGTTCTGCACGTGAACATTGACGAAAGCGTCATCTTAGGGCTCAAGCAGCTGCTTCTCAAACTTTGCAATCTCCAAAAACACCTTCAACAAGCATTATTCCGTTTTCTCCAAAATCTCCTAAACATAAGATGCATGATGGTCTTGATCCTGTGCGAGTTAAAGATCCTATTTTTATAAATCTTGATGATGATATAGATGAAAATGTTAATCATGATGAAAATGTTACTCCTCTTGCTTCTGATAGTGAATATGAACTTGTTGATATTGATAACCATTTATCTAATGAATTTTCTAAAGCACTTATCCTAGCTCCTAGACAAGAACAACGTGGCTTGGAACATGAACATAGTCCTTGTTTGGATCTTGTGATAGCTCCATCTGCTGTGTTGGATGTTCCTCCTCTAGTGTGTTCCCTGCCTTCTCAAAACATTGATCAGCAAGATCGGGGGGTAGATGACGTGCTAGACTAGTTACATTAGCATAGCAGATTCTCCCCTCCTCTCTTTTGTTACTTCTTCTCTATGTTATTCTCATTCATCTATTTGTTGTCCTTAGCGTTGTCTACTTGGGGACGATGCAAAGCATTGAGATCTCTTTTGGTCTCTCTCATGTTGACTCAAAAGACACATGTGTTCCCTTCTTCTAGGTGACCTTCCTTGATTGGGGAATGAAGAAAAATTATGCATACATACATATGATATATATACATGACTTATCATACAACATACTGACCCCGAGGATAGCGAAGTCACCTTGTGCTTTGTGTTTGTGTCTATTATCCTTGGGTTTATCTCACACTTGGGGGCTAAATCTTTGTGATAACGTGCTCCTTTCCTTTCTCATTTCTTATGTGTATCACTACATTAAAACAATCACCCCCATTGAGGTGTGTGCGATCGCTTTAACGTAGGGGGGCATACACCCTATCTATCCCTTTTGAGATACTTGAAAATTTCTTGGCGAACTTAGCTTGGCCTTGAAAATTTTTGGTATTTCTTTTGCATGACTCATAGTGAGGGAACCTTACTACTGACAGTCATGGTTCTCCCTCGTGATCTTCCCTTTTACTTTGTCAATCAAAGTCGTAAGATCCTTAGTCCACTGGGGGCTTGGTGTGTCTTGCCTCCTTGATGTGGTGAAAGTCTTTCAATGTTGTTTCCTTGTACTTTACCGGAAGTATGAGCATACATACTCCCGCTAAAGTGGGGGCTAAATGTAGCATCCTAAAATTGCGACACTTGCAATTTTGACTGCATTTCGGTCTTCACGATGGCGATGCAACACGCAACCTGAATGGAGACCCCGAAACCTATTTTTGACACCAAAAACTGCATTTTCTTGCACCCTGGCCTGAACCTCCTTTGCACCCTGTTGTCCCGGGAGGTGGGACCAGAGCGCCCAGCGCCCTGGTCCTTCAGGACCAGGACGCCCAGCACCCTGGTCCCTGGGCCTATTTTGGGCCCGGTCTCCTAAGGGGTCTCGGGTCATTTTGTTTGCAAATTGGAAATTAACTTTCCTGGTTGGCCTAAGGTTGGGAAAATCAGTCTTTTAACCCTAATTGGCATGTATATAAACTACATTTTTCTCTCTCATTTGGAGATAATACATAGATGAGAAGGACATATGTGTACAAGCGTGGAAACTATACTCAAGCATTCAAGCATTCAAGCATTCAAGCATTCAAGCATTCCTTCTAAGTCTCCATTCAAGGCTAAGTGTTGCATTCAAGACAAGGATTCAACCATTGAAGAGGAGATCACATGCTACATACAACATACAACATAGAACAAACAACAACATCTATACCTTCGCACATAAGGATACAAACATCCTTACAACAAGGTATTAGTACTTGTTTTACATTACAGACATTTACATTTACAGCAATTTCTCATTTCTTGGTTAATTCCAAAACTGGGGTTTGACCTAAAGGAAAACCCCTAATCCCTAACCCCCCAATTGTCTTCACTTTTCTGTGTGTAGGTTGTAGATACGCGGCTGAAATTGAAGATCTGGAATCCTTGTGCAGAGATGAACAGATCCCCCTTCGTTTCGCAAATTTTTTGGAGGACCGTGGTGCCGGGCGCCATCGTCCCGACAACTTTTGCTCAAATTTGCAGGACAGCGCCGTATCGACATTTTACTGCTAATTCCAGGTCTGCAGCTTCATCCTATATCCCTATCTCAGTTTATAAGCGAATCTTTGTCACTTTCTATGCATTCCTAGCTTAATCATTCTATCAACATTCTTTACAAAAGAGGGTAGCCTTGCTTTCTTAACCCTTGAAACTCATTTAGCATCCAATTTTGCATTGTGTGGGATTGGATCTTGTGGGTTTCAACCCCTCTTTTGAATGTAAAGTCTCTCCCTTAAGTGAAAACCATCAACCCTAGCGATCTCCCTTCTCTCTCCTCGGAGTTGGAAGAGGGGAGAGCAACTAGGGTTCGATTGTGATTTTCCGCTTTACAGAAAGATAGGAGGAAATACAAACATATATCTTGCTTGGGAGTATACTATGTACCCAACATGTAGATTAATAAGATTGTTTATTCTATTTTTTAAATTCAATCTTAATATAAATCTTTGTCTCTATATTTTAGATTATTATCTCTTGGACCACCTTAGATCTAGATCATTGGTATCAAAATGGTTCATATCCCATCTCCCTACAATGTTGCAATGGTTCTAAGGATTATGATAGTTTGGTAAATATTTTTGTTATCACTATAAGGTAGAAGCACGTAATTTTTTTTCTTCTCTGAGAAATTATATTTTCTTTTTTGTATTTATTGAGACCACAAGAATCAGGTAGTCCCCTATAAATTGTAGTACACTAGGTAAAATTTTTAATGTAACCTATGATGTTCGTGCAACATGACCTTTAGTAGCATGTGGGCTACAAGAGACTGGAGCTTGTGATCTTGTGCCTACCATAGGAAGCTCTCACCAATTAAGCTAGGTGCCAAGCCTTGTCTTGTGTATTTTTTTTTATCCCTTTCTACTATTTGTATATTTTTACTTTCTTCATTCCTTAGGTTTTATGGAGGAATTATGTGGTATTATCCATTTCATTCTTAAGTTGATAAATGGGATATTATGTTTATATTTTAGAATTTAGCTTTCCATCTACTCATTGTGTTTTCTTGAGAGATTATTACACTGTTGACAAATCTATTTTCTTCATATCTTGCAATCCTTTCTTCAATGAGATGACATTTATTTAATATGTCAAAAAAATAGCATTTTTTATATACGGTTCCACATTTTTGTTAGGAACATGGTGTCTCAACCTTGCAAATACATAATTTTCCTATTTATAGTAATTTAATATTTGAGCATGAATTGGTCTAAAATTTACCCCAGAGCTCTGGATTACTAAATAAGCATGTTGGTAAAATTTATTCTCAAGATCATGCCTAGATTTGAACACATTAAGTTTTCCATTTTTTAAAGTTTGAAAAAAAGCTTCAAAGTCAATTTTGAACACCTTAGAGGCATTTTTGGGTCTGAAAGTGGTTTTAACTAACATATTTGGTTTTAGATTGATAGAGAACATCATATTATTTTTTGCTCTTCAAGTGGTTTGTCAATCAAACTCTCATATCAAAATTTATGACCTCTAGAACTTTGGTCTCTTGAAATGGGAAATATAAAAATGTATTGGATCGTAAATGAGTTGTAAAAGGGAGTTACATGTGTTGGTGTGTGTTTTAACACATCATAAGGAATCTTCAATTAAAAACAATTTGGACACCACTTTTAGCTGGTTTTAGCTCATGTCTTTGTAATAACATTTGATAGTTTCTTGTATTGTCCATTTGACAGTTTCTTGTATGTTATATCCTATAAACTAGGTACATGAGATAGAGGTTATTGGTGAGAGTCTTATAGATATTCAATTACCTTTTGATGTCTATTTATTGATACTTCTAAGAGAAACTTTCTATCCAAGTATATTGTATTCTTTTATTTTTTTCTAAATAATAAATTGGGTATCTTTGGAGTGTGCTATTTTTCTTTTGAAATGATTTTCTCAATGTAAACAATTATTTTTGGTATGGATGTCATTTTTTATATCCTATAAATTAAGTGCATGAGATGGAGGTTATGTGTAAGAGCCTTATAGGTATTCAATTGCCTTTGGATGTCTAGTTAGTGATACTTCTAAAACCCAATAAAAAATTAACCAAACACTTCCTTAACACATTTTACCCTACACTAAGCTCCAACTCAGTGAGCTACAATAAAGATATATCGGATACAAAAGTAATATCTTTATTACAAAATAACTTTATAACTCTTATGCAAATCTCTCTACTGGTTCTCCTCTCTTCAATCCTTTGTCGGTTCTTTTCTCACCTTCTCACTGCAACAACCTTATCTCCTACTGCAACTCACTCTCTATTGCAACTATATTGGTTCATCATCTTCTCCTTCTCTGTCGGTTTTGCTTCCTCTCTGTCACACTGCTGCTAGACACCACCAGTCTTCTTAACTTTGTCAATTATCTGCTATCTAATCACTGTCGATTCTCATCTTACCGGTTCGTCATTGCAATGTTCTCTGCAATCTTCTAGGCCGGTTCAATCACCACCAGTGTACTCCTCTATCAGTCTTAATGGCAGACTACCGGTTAACTCACTCATGCCGATTGAATTCTTTTAACTGGATCTCTCTCTCACACTCAGTCTCTTCTCTAATTGTCCTTGAGAACTTGACTGATTGGCTTTCTTCACTAGCCTTCCTCTCTCATGTAGCAACATCAACTACATCTTTGGCTCACACTCTTATATCCATATTTTCCCACCTAAACATGAGTTTGAACATTTGCATGCTAGGGTTTCTACCATGCACTAAATCTACATACGATCTGATCTCTAATCATCATGACATATCATATCCAATCTGATATCACATCCTTGATCGATGTTCAACACTCAATCAATGAGCATTGCCCAACTGTTTACCTTGCGAACCACGTCTTCTCCCTTTTTGTTGTCTATAGCATGATTTTTAGCCTTTTTTATGATCGATCATGTGTGTGATGCGGTTTCCTTCATCCTCTTTTATCTAAAAGATCAGTGTTTACTAGATCTATGTTTTTTCCTTGATCTCAAGTCGTAATCCTCTTCCTTCATTCCTCGAGCTTCGTAATCATCATAAAAGTTGGACCAGACGCCAACAACTTTACCGACTCACCGCACTGACCTGTGCATGCATGCCACGTCATCTCCACATGGTCCCCTTGTCACAATCCACCTTTTCTAGGTCAGTTATGTTAGTTTGGATAGGATCACCAACCAATCACACACCCTGGTTCATCTACTGGTTCATAGACCCTGCCAGTTATAACCTAGTCGGTTTGCCTTCAACCTTTCACTTTGCTTCTCTTTCGTTGGAGCACCTAAACCAGTCAACACACATGCCAACCTACCTCATGCAAATTTTTATTAGATGGGAGCCTTCTACATCTGTACGTTGTCAATATTACCAGTGGACATACTTACCAGTAAACACCTTGATGGCATCATGTCATCAATCTTCACCAATATCCATCTGCCTTCTTCTACTCAAACTTGCCTTCTTCATATATAGACTGGATCTCCTATCAATAAGTTTGTCATAGTGATAAACATATCCTTCAATCTTTTTACCAGCAACTCATCATTGTCTACCCAGTTGACCTGATGCATATCCCAGATCTCATGCACCTAAGGCAACTTAGTGTTTCACCAGTTGATCTGGTGTGAGCCTTCAAACACTTGCCTTTAACTCTTTTATCTTATCTCCGAGAGTGGATCCTTGTCATCTGCATCCTGCAATGCACCAATGTGGCTTCCCTATTTGAGCAACATATATTCAAACAAGCATATGTGAACTGGTTGGGCACATTAACTGCCAGTCATCTCTTCAAATGGTGACTACATCTTTATCTGGTGGGAATCCTGTAGTTTCATATCCACATATCATACCAATGGCCTTCCCATACTTAACTACCAGTATTGATATGATTTTGGTAACATTACCCCTCTTCATCACAATCAATAGCCTAACATCTTGCCCTCATACAGATGTCATCATTTACCGGTTGTTATATCATATCAGTCTCATGTCCAAATCTTCAACAAAAGTCAAACACTAACTTGTGTGCTGGTGACTCCAATGGACATTGTGGTGAATGACACACTCTTCCTTACTGGATACCATCCTATACCAGTTGACATAAATGACAACACAATACCAATATTTTCATCATCAATTGAAGCTTTGAAGATATTGAAGAATAATAGATCACTGACTGTTGATTGGCTTGAACCTCTCCCTTAGGGTTTGGTATGATTTAATGTTATTTTCATATCTTTGTATGAGTTTCACAATACTTATTTTCAGATCTACATTGGTGGTTTAGATCAACTTTTGTATTTTTTATTTCAAGCATTCTCATTTACATCATGTTCACTTAGGGTTGTATGCTCATATCATAGGATGGAACTCTTATTCTTATATTTTAGCACATTTAGGATCTTATACACACATAAGGTTCTTGCACATAAACTTTCAATATATTATTGGCTATTGTGGAGGTGAAAATCACCAAAATGGGGGGTTTGAGTAAGGTCAAACACTATATAGCCACCCAAACACCATTTTTCATGTTTCAGGTGAAGGTACAGGAATTTGATAGACGCACAATCTTTCAGAAAGATAGAAGTCACAAGTGCAGTCCCAAATCAAAAAATAGGCCCCAGAACACTAGGACCAAGGCGTCCAACACCCTAGTGCTCAACATTTTTCTCATTTTTTAGAAGTTCAACTTGCAAGGATCTTAATCTATAGTTTTCAGGATTCCAACTACATGCAGTATTAGGGACCAATGCACCTAGCACCCTGGTCAAGCTCAATCAGGCTCAAATTTTGGTGATAGGTGCACATCTGAGTTTAATATCTTGTTCTATACTTTGTATCTCAGTGTCAGATCTGTATTTTGATGTATTTCAGTTTACATCTCCACTTTAAGTCATTTCCCTAGCTTAATTTATCATAAAATTACATTTTACACATCTCCTTTTCATAGAAGCAAACAAATATAAACCCTAAAGATATTCCTTGACTCTCTCCTACAAGAAGTAGTGAAAGTGAATCATTTCCTTAGGCTCTTTTGTATTCCAATGTGTGCATGAGAGTGGGATTAGCTCTTAGTTTACTAGATTCCATTTTCATCCTACACAAAGATCAATAATTTGGAAGTGTGACTAAATTAACTTGACCTAAATTGCAGGAAACTAGTCCCAAAGATGGAAGCTTGAACTATGGAATTCATGTTGAATAAATATTTACAATTAAGTGTTTGGTAGAAGGTGTAGACACCTAAAATTGTCATGTCTAATTAAATAAATATTTTATTTTATTTAATTACCTAAGCCTAATTCTTCTATTAATTAAATAAATCTTTATTTATTTAATTAATTCATTTATCCTCTTCTAGCCTTATTTCTCATTTAAATAAATACATTTATTTATTTAAATTATCCTTTTCCTAAATTAAATAAATATTTTATTTATTTAATTATCCCACTTCTTCTATTAATTAAATAAATATTTATTTATTTAATTAATTCATTAACCTTTTCTACCCATGACACATGTCATTCATCTCTTAATTCATACACTACCTACCCCTTTCATTATTTTATTATTTCTTTTACCTACCCTTTAATCATAGCCGACCTCCTTTTACACCTCTCAATCTTATCACTCCATTTCATATTGTGTCTTCTATATAAGGAGATGCTTCCTTTATTATCAAACCCTAATCATTCTATGCATCCTAACTACTTGATCAATAGACTACACTACGATCCTACTTGCAACCACATTTCGTTCTTTGTTGAGCTCTTGTGCACAAAAAATCTGAGAGCAAATATATCAAGCAAGATCAATGGAGATAGGAAGAATGGAGATCAAAACCCTATTGGACATGTGATGGTATAATCTTTGTGATTTCATTTGATTTGCATTGTCTTAGGTAATCTTCATATGTTATGGTGGATCTTTGTTGTTGTTAGGCTAGGGCTTTTGTGGTTGAATTCATTTAGCCTTTCAATATTGTTTTTATTGTTGTCCATTTTCACTATATACATTTTGGCACACCCGGTGGGACTCTTGTCCCTTTTTGCATTTAACATCTTGTTGCAGATTTTGTATTTTGAAGTTGCAGATCTGACGTTTTCGACAATATTCTCGACATTTCTGTGTCTGCGCACTTTCGGATCGCGTTTTTGATTTTCTGGTGCGTCTGTGACATCTGGAATAGCGTATGTGTTATTGGCAATATTTTTTATTTTTGCAGGTTCCAGGAAAGCGCGTCTGTGTTTTAAAGGCATGTCTGTGATGTTTTTAACTGCGTCTATGCCCAGGAAGCGCGTCTGAGTTCTTTAGTCACATCTGTGAATCATAGAACTGCGTCTGTGTCATAAAGGCACGTCTGTGTAGAGGGTAACCGCGTCTGTGTTCACCAGTTTTGAATTTTGGATTTTTCATTGATTCAATTTTTTGGATTTTGCATTTAAGGTTTTAGATCTAGTTTATTTTGAGCTAACATTTTCAGATCTAGCTAACAAAATTGGTGCATCTTGTCTTGAAGGCTAAATCATTTGGTTGAAGGCCCCTATTTTCACAAAGTCTTTTGGGTTTAAAATTTACCTAACTTGTGTGCTTGCAGGAAGGGTTAATTATTTCAAACAAATCCAAACTACTAACAACTCTTTGTTGCAGGACCTTGGCAAGGGTTTTTAGATTTTTATTGTGTGCCTTGTTTTCATAGACTAGCAAACACTTCAATTGGTGCACTAAAATTGAATCATTGTCTTTTGTGTCTTGAGCAAAAGGCTCTTTTTGTTTAATCTTTAGAGGGTCTGTCTTCCTATGTGGTCATTAGGACTACTAGTGAGAAGAGAACGACCCAAGTGGTAGCAAAAGAAAAGCCATCTTCTTCCAAACCACTATAAATAACTGTATTCATGGTGAATAATATGAATAACTTGTGCTGATTAGGTCATACCGACACTATGTCTCCCCATAAACCCGTTTGATCAAATTTATTTGATCAGTTGTAGGGCGTAACCCCTACCGGCTGGGAGCCTTCTGTATTTACAGAGCTGAAAGTGCCGCATGTATGGCCACACGAGCAGATGCCCTTACTAGCACCTTTTTGTTTTAGAAGCCCAAATCCTTCTAGTTGTTGGGGCAAGAGGTCGGACCTTTGGTAGCGGCCCACACACATACGGTTCTTAGTAAAGATACAAAGTTCGCCACGGGGAGTTTTCGTGGGGACTGATGCTTGGCTGACCTGAGAAGTGAGTGCTGAGGGTGGAGCCAGTGAGGTCAAGCATCTAAGTATCCGCTCTGAATAGCGTAGCCTCAGGGGTAAAACCCCATGTGGGATCAACAACTATTGTCTTGGCCAGCCATAAGAATTGTGCTTGACTTATGTTAAACATTCAAAACATTCAAGACCAAATAGAAAAACATTGTGTCTTTTGTGTCTTCAAGTGTATGCAAAACATTTTTACATCAAACAACACACTTTCTTGGAGTCATTTTGGAGTCTAGACACTTGCAAACATTGAGTCCTCATCAACACTATGTCCTCTTGTCACGAAAAAAAAAAATAGTCAAACAGTCAGATTTGTTCACAACAAAACAACTTCACAGATTGGAAAAATTGCACAAAATTTGTAGAAACGTGTCTGTGTTGGGCATAATAGCATCTGTGTTGTCTAGCCGCGTCTGTGAAGGGCAGAATCGCGTCTGTGTCCCAATAGTAAACATTACACTTTGCAAAAAAAGTCTCAGAAACGCGTCTGCGTTAAATAGAGCCACGTCTGTGTTGGGAAGCCGCGTCTGTGAAGTATACAGGCGCGTCTATGTCCAGAATTGAAAAAATTGTTACAGTCTAGCAAACAAACACAGTCAGTTTTAGAATTCTTGAGCTTCCTAGGTCATTTCTCCAGGGTTTCATTTAGCATTCAACCTGTCTTTGGGTCTCACAAAGTCCATCATTGCTTTACATCTCACTTTACATTCACAATTGTCTAAACTTGAGTCAAAAGGTCACTTGCTTGTCCTCATCATACTTTGTCAACACACTGCACACAACAACACTTTGCTAAGTGGTCCCTCATCAAGGTTTCTTACCTTTGGGTCTCATTTGGTCTTACTTAAAGTCAAGGTCAACTTACCTCATCAAGAGAAACTATCCTCTCTTTGGAAGTCACACCTACTCTACTACATACATACTTGGTCTTACACTTTGGACATTGCAAGTACACTTTAGATTCATTTACATTCCATCCAACTCTTGGTCTCCCATACTCTTTCCATTTTCATCTAGTCTCACACATCTTGGTCAATACCTAGTTCATGGTTGAAACCCATCTTCAAAAATCTAGGAGAGAAACTAAAGAGGCTCAAGAGTCCGCAAACATAAGTTCTTATGAGTATGACAATGATATCTTTTTCAATTCTGATCATACTACATTACCTAACATGGATGCCTATAGAAACATTCCAAATGTTGAGAACATGGACACTATAAACAACAATGCTACACAAAATGACAATGTGGACAACTTTTCAGTACATTCAATAGATGTGGAAGAATCCATTATGAATCCCCATTTCAATCGATTGGTTGAGGAAATAATGAGGAGGGATAGACAGTACTTCTTACAAATGATGGCACAAAGTGGAGCCAAGATACCTCATGATTTTGACATGTCTCAAATAATGGAACATAGACCTTTGCAACAACCTCACTCCAACATGGATCAAAGGAGACCTAATAGTGGAGGAAATAGAGGACCACACATGGTACCTAAATCACCATCGGCTTTGCTTCAAAAAGCAGAGGTCCCCCATACACATGGTCAAGCATATGATACTCACCTTCGTAGACCATTATGGAAGTCTTATGTAGACATATATGCTCAATCACATACTAATGCTAAGGATCAACCACCAAAGCAATTGGATATTCAAAGGCATGCTCAAAATTTGGACACAAGGAAACCTCATGTCAAATTTGGGGGCAACACAATAGAACATGACATGCCTGTAGAATATGGTATACATGCACAAAATAGATATGGTGTTCCTCAACATGAATCTATACCAAGTGGTTCATATGCACAACATCACTATAGACCTCCTCCATATGAACATGTGTATGATCAATATCATCCATATATGCAACATGCACCTCCTCCAATTGGCGTCTCAAACATGGGGTATGGTCCAAGAAGTCATTCTCAACCTAAGAGTAGTTTGGAACAACAAATTAGGGACTTACAAAAGAAAATGGAGGACATAAATACACCGAAGCCAACATACACAATGAGAGACATATGTCCTTATCCATTTGACAAGAGCATTCCAATGCCTCCATTTCCTACACACTTTATGATGCCTAAATTTGATAAGTATAGAGGAAAGGGGGATCCTAAGGCACACATAAGATAGTTTTTCACAGCTTGCATTGAGGTAGCAGCAGAAGAGACATATTTGATGAGATTATTCCCACAGAGCCTAGGCGATCAAGCTATGGAATGGTTCTCCCAACTTCCACCTGGTATTAAGTCATGGGGTGACTTAGCAGAGGCATTTATTCAACATTTCTCCTACAACATAGAAAAAAACATATCAGTCACTACTTTGAGCAACACCAAGCAAAAAGAGGGAGAGTCTTTTGCATCATTCTTACAAAGATGGAGAAATCTAGCCAACAGATGCTCTTGTGAAATTCCACAAAAACAAATGGTAGAGATGTTCACACAAAATGTTAATAAAGACATTGGCTATGATCTAAGAAAAGCTTGTTTGTCCACTTTCAAGGACGTCATTGAAAAAGGCTTAGTGATAGAAAAGGTCCTAATTGAACAAGAGTCATCAAGATATTCAAGGACAACAAAGATGACTTTAAAGGAAAAGACAAGCCAAGATTTTGGAATAAAAACAAGAACACAGTCAATGATGGTGTTGTTGATGCCAACACAGTGCGACCCAAATTCATCTTTTCGGGATCAAGTTCTACAAACAACCAAGTGAATACTCAAACAACTTCCAGATCACAAAGGAAGTATACTCCATTGGGAGAACCACTTGAGTCAGTCTTCAAGAAGCTAGTGGCAAACAAGGTAATCACAGTTCCAGATTTTCCTCCATATGAACCAAAGGTTAAACCAAATTGGTGGAATGATGATGAGTATTGTGAATTTCATAAGAGCAAGGGTCATAAGACAGGAAATTGTTATCGATTGAAGAACATCATACAAGATCTCATTGATAGAGGTGACATTGAGATTGAGGGACATTCATCTAATCAAGAACATGAGATGTTTAAGGAACCATTCCCAAAACATGACAAGGGAAAAGCTAAAGCCACAGAGGACCAAACTAACTATACCAAAGCATCTTATAACTATGACTCAACCATCAATCACATCTCAATGGACAATTACATCTCTACCATTATCATCAAGGACAAAGCATCTGAGAATTCTACTCAGAGACGCAAGATTGTCTTAAAAGGTGTTGGATCTTCTTCAGAGCCTACCTCTGAATGTCATGTTACAACCCGCCGAAGTAAATTCACTTTGCAAGGTGCTCCAACTAAAAACATCACTTCTTCATCAACCAAACCTGAGTATGACCTTGTAGAATGGCTAGGGAAGACACTCATGCTCATTTCAATCCTTGAGCTATTACGCATATCTCCTACACATAAAGCCATTCTTGACAAAATCTTGAGAGACACCACTGTTCCTATTGATCTGAACATGGACCAGTTTCAAGCCATGGTGGGATACCTTTCCATTCCACACTCCCTTACATTCACAGAAGCCGATGACGCATCCGTAAGTCAGCCACATAATGCGCCATTGCACATTGAAGCCTTCATACACAAACATCGAATAAAAAGAGTCCTGATAGATGGAGGAGCAGGTCTAAACATTTGCACATTAAGCACTATTACACAATTGGGATATTCTGATAAAGCTGTGAATTCTACAAATCAAATCACCATTAACGCTTATTATGATGAAGAGCGTTCATCCAAGGGCACAGTCGCCTTACCTCTCAGAGTTGGGTCGGTTACAAAAAATGTGGTTTGTCAAGTCCTAGATTTAAATCTCACTTATAACATATTGCTAGGACGTCCTTGGATTCATAAAATGAGGGCAGTCCCATCTACATATCACCAATGCATTAAGTTTCCTCATAATGGAGTCGAAGTAACAGTTAACGGTGATCCTAATCCATTCATATACTGCAATAACCTAAAATCAAAAACTAAGACCATCATTCCTAGTAATCGTGAGGCTGTTCCTTCGTCGGCATATATTGATCTTGAGTCATTAAAACCTTCGACATCAAAACAAGGTGAGCTTAAAGGCAAGTTTCAAGACAAAGGCATGGGGGAATACACTTTCAATCAAACCATGTACTTATGACAAGTCATGAGTTCCCCAAAAGAATATGGAAGACCACATCCTAACAAACAAATATCCATCATGGTGCTCAAATGGGACCCTACTACCTTTCAAAGATGGGGTGAACTAGAAGAGGAAGATTTATAGAAAATGCTTTTCAGGGACAATGAAGAGGAAACACAAGACCAAATCAACCTACCATGTGAGAAATATGGCAAAGGCTTCAAAATGCTACAAAAATTTGGGTATGATGGAAAAAGCCCTCTGGGATTACGAAAGGAAGGCATCATGGAACCTTTACAACCTGAATTGACCTTCAAAAAGGAATGCTTGAAAGGACTTGGTTTCTCAATTTCCAAGGTCCACACCCAAAGGACGGAAGAAGCTTTACAAATCAAAGCTACCAAAATGCAACAAGAGGATCGCTATTCCACAGATTCTAACGAATGGGAATGGGGTTCAGACAAATCTTCTAGTGACTATGAGCTCACCGAGATATTCAGAGAACCAGATGAACCTACAGAAGAAGAGAAATTTTATAACAAGTTCAGAGTTGGTCAAGAAACAACCCTTAATGATTCTACACAGTCCTTGTCTCAAGGTTCTAGGTTGAAATCACATAGAATGAGAACACCTGTCCCGGAATGCACTACTAGTGATGATAATTTGGATTCACTCGTGATCGAGATTGATGAGGAGAGTGCCATCGATGACCTCGATAATTACCTTGACATACCCGAATATAACCACATCTTCACTCTTAGCTCCCCTAACTTTGAAGACATTAACGACCTTCCCCTTGTTCATCACCAACTCATTGACTGGGATCATGAAGGACCTGCACAATTTGATACATTCCAAAATGATGAAGCTTTTATTGACTATCTGGGCATACGAGATGATCTTCCCCCTAGAGACCATAAAGTGGGATACACTATAGAACTCAATAGCGTGGCATATTTTGGCGAGGGAGTCAGACCTTCCAGTCGCAAAAATGTGAAAATAAGAACAAATCAAGGGTCTTATGGCGAAAACCACATTGTGGTGTTGTCTGACCCCAAAAAAGTAAAAAGAAAGGACGTATATGAGGGCGAAAACCTCTCTGAGGCACCCGAAGATGGAAAGCTCGACATTCTCCCAACATCATATGAGGAAAAGTCATCCATGTTGGTAGAGGAGACTATCAAAACAAACATTGGTACAAAAGAGGTTCCACACAACATATTCCTAGCTCAATCATTGACAGAGTTTGAAAGGTCAAAATTCATAAGTTTCTTCAAAAAATGACAAATCAATTTTGCCTGGTCATACGTTGATATGCCTAGATTAGATCCAGATTTGGTAATGCATCATTTGACAGTCAAACCGGGGGCAAAACCAGTGAAACATAAATTAAGAAAAATGCATCCATAAGTGGCATTACTAGTCAAAGCAGAACTTGAGAAGTTATTGGATGTCGGATTCATACGCCCAATCGATTTTCCCGAATGGATCTCCAACTTGGTACGTGTTAGCAAACCAGATCGCAGCATCAGAATATGTACAAATTTCAGAGACATCAACAAAGCTTGTTCAAAGGATGACTTCCCATTACCAAACATTGACTTGATCGTTGATCTCACAGCAGGTCATGAAATATTATCATTGATGGATGGATTCTCTAGTTATAATCAAATAAGGATCGCACCTGAAGATCAACACAAAACATCATTTACTTGTCCGTGGGGAACTTTCTGCTAGAATGTCATGCCTTTCGGGCTAAAGAATGCAAGTGCTACATATCAAAGAGCCATGACTACTATCTTTCATGATCTCATGCACGTAACCGTGGAAGATTATGTTGACGACCTCTTGGGCAAATCAATAGACAGAAATACACATTTGGACATACTTTCAGTCATCTTTGATCGGTTGGAAAAATACAAAGTAAGATTAACCCCAAGAAATGTGTCTTTGGAGTAACCTCCGGGAAGCTCCTAGGATTCATTGTATCCAAAAGAGGAATTGAAGCTGATCCAGCAAAAGTCAAGGCCATCTTGGAAATGCAACCACCAAGAAATATCAATCAACTTCGATCCTTACAAGGCAGACTCGAGTCCATCTGAAGATTTATAGCACAACTGGCAGATAAGTGTAATCCGTTTCAGCACCTGCTACATAAAAACATCAAATTCAAATGGGATGATAACTATCAACAAGCTTTCCAGACACTCAAAGATTATCTCCTAAATCCGCCAGTTCTGATGCCACCAGTTCCAGATCAACCACTGTTACTATACATATCAGCTACTCCAACAACACTGGGGGCACTCTTAGCATAACAAAGCACTGAAGGCAAGGAAAAAGCAGTGTACTATATCAATTGCACATTGGTGGGATATGAGCTAAATTACACACCAATTGAGCATGCATGTCTCACCATGGTCTTTGCTTCCCAGAAATTACGACATTACATGCTTACTCATAAGACTAAGTTAGTTGCAAGGATAGACCCATTGAAATACCTTCTCAATAAAGCGACACTTACCGGGCGACTGGCCAAATGGGTGATGATCCTAAGTGAATTCGACATCGAGTATGTGGACAGAAAAGCAATAAAAGGACAAGCCATCGCAGATCAATTAGCAGATGCTCCCATGATAGATGATGTTCCTCTAAGTTCAGAATTTCCAGATGAATCCATTTTGACAATGTCACATGCAAAACCATGGCAACTATACTTTGATGGCTCTTACACACAGCATGGAGCAAGAGCTGGCATCCTCTTTATAACTCCTCAAGGAGATTTTATACCAAAATCATACCGCTTATCATTTCCTTGCACCAACAATATAGCGGAATATGAGGCATTAACAACCAGATTACGAATTGTAGTTCAATGGAAGATCCAAGAACTTCATGTTTTTGGAGACTCCCAACTCGTCATCCATCAAGCAACTGATGATTACCAAAAAAAGATGAAAAATTAATGCCTTATAAACAAATGGTGGATGACCTGAAACAACACTTCACTAAGATAGACTTTGAGCAGATACCAAGAGAGCAGAATCGCGCCACAGATGCCATGGCCACAATTGCTTCACTGATTGATCTACCTCCAAACGAGACCTGCTATGAGTTCTTGGTGGATAACCTTTTGGTCCCTTCATATGAGATCATGCCTACTGAGATTATATGCATTGTCGGTCCTGAGTCCCAGTTATATGGTTCCATTTTCACATACCTACGTGACAATACTTTACCTCCTGATCTATCAAATAACCAACGTCGCACTTTCATTCGCCAATCCTCTCGATATGTCATTCTAGCTGATATCCTATACCGGTGAGGTCTAGATGGCACTCTTCTTAGATGTTTAGAAAGCGACGAAGCTCAGATTGCATTACAGGAAGTGCATGAAGGGATATGTGGTCCACATGCTAGTGGTCCTACCTTGGCCAAGAAACTCATCAGGACTGGATATTACTGGCCCAATATGGAAAAAGACTCATACCAGTTTGTCAAGAAATGTAAGCAATGTCAAATTCATGGAGACCTCATACATGCGCCAGCACAAGAACTTCAACCGCTTGCATCTCCTTGGCCCTTTTGTCAGTGGGGACTCGATCTCATAGGCAAGATTCACCCTCCTTCTTCCAATGGTCATAAATTCATTATTACTACCACAGAGTATTTTACAAAATGGATTGAATCCGTGCCTCTCACACAAGTCACTGGAAAACAGATTGCTACATTCATCCATAACTATATCATTTGCCGATACAGTATTCCTGTTTCCATTATCACTGATAACGGGCATCCCTTCAAAAATCTGGATGTTCGTGAACTCTGTGACCACTTCCATATTTCTCATCATTTCTCCACACCATATTACCCCCAAGGCAATGGCCAAGCTGAGGCGTCTAATAAAACAATCCTTAAAATCCTAAAGAAGATAGTCGACGATGCTGGCCGTAATTGGCATATCCAACTCAATCCTGCACTTTGGGCCTACCGCACAAGTGTCCACACACCTACAGGAGCTACACCCTATTCAATTGTCTATGGCACCGAAGCTATCTTGCCTATTGAGGTCGAGCTACCCTCTTTACGGGTTTCTTTGCAAAACATCATCGATGATGAAGATTATAGGGTCTCTCGCTTATAAGAACTGGAACTACTGGATGAACGAAGACAAACTGCTTTTAATCATCTCAAGGCTTACCAACAATGAATGAGTCGCAGCTACAATCACAAGGTCAAGCTTCGTACATTTGAGGTAGGTGACTTGGTTCTCAGAGAAAATCCTAAAAATCAGCAAGATAGAGAGAAGAAGGGCAAGTTCGAACCAAACTGGCTTGGTCCCTACATTGTTACAACAGCATATGGATATGGTGCATATCAGCTCTCAACTACAGATGGAGAACCTTTGGAGGATCCTATCAATAGCATGCACCTTCACAGGTTCTACACATAGCTCTTCAGAGTATCCTAATTTCAAAAATACCAAAAAAAATAAATTTTTTTTTTCAAAAATACAAAAAAAATTTATAAAACAAAAAAATCATTACTTGGTGAAAACCTAGCAAACAGGCACCTTGCGACACAAAAAAAATCAAGAAATCGAAAAAGTAAAGAGAAATAATTTCGTCCAACGGTGAAAACCACTTCGGTGGCACCCTGGGCAAGTACCATGGTGAAAACTGGGTCACCAGCGCCATGCGTAGAGACATTGCTCCTCTCTCCTTCAGGATTCTCTTTCATCCTTTCACTTTGCACACACTCACAACCTATTCATTCATAATAAACTTACCCATTCCCATCATGGCTTGTTATTAATCTACCCAAGATTGGTTAGCCATTCATAATAAACCATCCCTTTTCACCCCTTTCCATCCATAATAAATCAGATCCTATCTGTGGCTAAGACAAATCCTACATCTAGTAATGGGTGTGGAACTGAGAACATCACATGTTTCGAGGAGTCCAGTTTCTTCCAGCTTCCTTCAGTCTATCTGCACACAATCCGCAATAAAGCAACATTTGCATCACAGATCCACAATAAAGTTTCATCTTCTTTGCAATAAAGTATCAGTTTCATGGATTTAGTCAGTTTCAGTTGAGACACAGCAGCAACAATGGGCTTCAACAAATCAAATCTTTCAACAGACTCAGACAACATATGGTTCCATGCTATCTATCCTTTTTGTGAAAGTAAACATTGTGACCACAATCAAATAAGACTTATACAGGTGACAAGAGACACTAAACTTGAGGATTACAATGAATATTGGTGTCGAGTCTTGGTTTTCTTTTGATTTTATCTTTTGGTGACATGTCTTTTAGCTTTTCCAGGATGTCTCTGACTAGAGATTCTATCTCCAGGATGTCTTTGACTAGAAAGGCAAGGATGGGGTATCGTCACCTATTTATATTTGCTATCTGTGGATTGTCTCTTAGTAATGCTATGACTTGTCCAAGGATATGAGGACACTGTGAGTCTAGTGTGAACTGGGGCATTCCTTGTTTGTGACTGTCTTATCTCCATGCAAACAGGTACAATGACTTTCTGGGTCAAACATATGCCTCGATTGTCATAACCTATTTTGCCATAATAAAGCTCAATGATGATAACGCACAAGAAGCTCTTTCACTTTCATATCTTCTGTCTTTCATCCCCCTTTCTTGATTGACTTCCATCATCCTTCTCGAGTCCACGTAACTTGCTATCACATGACTGAGTATAATGACACACCAAAAACATTTGCATTTCATATAGTTGCACCTGCATTACCACATATAAGCATTTCATACATACATATAGATATCAAAATTGCATCACATCCTGCACAGAACACATGTCAGCACATTTTTTATTCTCATCATGTAAATAATCATTTGCATTATCATATTCATTTGCATTCCATACATTCACATTTTCATTATGCATATACATATAAACACACATAAAAAGAACAAAAATATGGCATTGCATCATATACATATTTACATCCATCACATAGAAACATACATCACATAAGAACATCTCATCACATAGGTACGCATGCATATAGCTGCCGCAAAAAATGAATCATCTCATATATATAAATAAAGTGTCATGATACAATGATGTCAAAATCATATGGCTACAAAAGCACCCGCAGGTGTCTACAATACAAAAATGGTACAAAATTGATACAAAGGGAGCCCTCTACGGCTATGATGAATTCCCTCCCTCGGAGCTGTTGGCCTCGGTGGAATCTAAGCCCCTGAAGGACCCGCCCCGGGATCGTCTTGCCTGTCTCCTCTATCTGGTGGTGGCGGAGGGCCCATAACCCCACCACTCGATGCCTGTCTCCTCCGGCTCTCTCCAATAGCTGTCGCTGTACGCGACGGTCTATGGAAGCTCCTTGCCCACTGATCTGCTGGCACTACCCCATAGTAGAGGTCCCTCCAGTAGGCTATCTCCTCTCCTGCCCACAGGACATAAGCGTATCCGGCCCCTATGTCCTCTGTTGCCTGCCTCCCAGCCCTCAGTGCTATCTCAGCCTTTGTGTAGCACTAGATAGCCTAATCCCGCTCTCACTCAGTATCCCTGAGCCTAGTCCTGAGCCGATCCCTCTCCCTCTCCAACTCCTGGATCTCATCTGCCTGGCCCTGGCAGATCTCCCTCAGATCCAGTAGCTCAACCTCCACTGGGTCAACCCCCTCTGCCTCTGCCTCTTCCTATGGCTCCTCCTTTGCGGGTGCCTGCCCCTATGCCTATACTGGTACCTATCTCTGTCCCTGTCCTAGTATCTGCACCTACCTAGGACACTGTGCTACTGGCACCTATACAGGCAATCCACCACGACCCCTCATCACCCAAGCCTGCCTCTCCTCTCCACCCTCTCTCTGAGGTGCAACTCGCCTCTCTCCAACTACTCCTCTCCTCCTCCATCAGCCTCTGCCCCCATCGCCTCCACCGTCATCCTCGTCACCACCACCATCTCCCTCTAGTGCCTCTCCTGGATCTGTCAATCGGGGGAATGGATGCTCTGCCCAATATGTTGTATACTTAGCATCCATCCTAGCGTCCTCGATCTCAGGCCACATGTCCCAGGGTAGGGGCATCATCTCTACAAGCTGAGTCACTGCTTGATCATATGACAGCAACGGCCCAAACTGCGCTTGATCTCTGACTGTGCAGGCATACATGCCTGATCCCTAGAGCATCATCTAAATCCGGCCAAACTGTCGGCCAACCCTGTCTACCAGTTGTCTCTCTAACATATAGGGCATTCGCCCAATCAGGTACCTGCTCCGGAAGGTGTAAGGCAGCTCAACTGCATCATCCTCCCACTCCTCACAGCCCAGATAGGGTCTCCATATGACCACATCAATGTCATCAATCACCCGCCGCCAATGCTCTAACCTGCCAATCCGTAGTTGTGATTTGATCATGTCATACAAATGTACAAAGCTGCGTCCATGACCCCTTCCCCTGAAGTGTATCGATCAGGTAACCGATAGATGCTCGTAGGGCCATACCTACAGCAGTGTCACTCCACAGCCCAATCCCACTGATCCATGATAAACAAACTAATGAAGCTTGTAATACAAATGGGCCAGCACACATGGTCCCCAGGCATATCTGGTGTGCTGTGTCACCAGTGTCTCCAGTGCTCCCCCCCAGCCCACAGCCAACCCTTGTGTCGCCCTGTCCGGACATAGGAACCCACTGATAGCTCCTCTAACCATTGCTGGCAATGCTAACCCTATGGCTGTCATGGTGTCCCATGCCACGTGTCCTGCCCTCATCTCCAATCCAAGGTCCTCAGATACCCGTCTCAATGCCTCCCTGTCTCCATCTCGATCGTATGGGATCAGCTCCCCATCGATCAACACCCACAGAATCCTGTATATATCCTCTAGGGTGACTGTCATCTCACCCATCGACTAATGGAATGTGCACATCTCAGAGTGCCATCTCTCAGCTAGCGTAGTCAGCAAACCCATGTTTGCCCGAAACTCAGGCACATACAGTACATGTCTCAATCCCATCTCCTCGATGGCAGCTTTGTCCTCAAACGACAACTTAGGTCGCAACCTTTGCATCGACAGGAATCTCTCCCATGACTCCAGCATCGGCAAGTACTCCTATAGTCAAACAAATCAAATTATGTCAGTCATAGTGGCATTCACTATTTATCACAAAATTCTACTCACTATTAAAATGCATATGCCTATCTATCCTAGTGACACTCACTATTCATCACAAAGTGTTGCTATTTATCCTAGTAGTACTCACTATTCATCACAAAGTACTACGTGTGTGACACTCACTATTCATCACAAAGTGTTGCTCACATTTGCACTCCCTATTCATCACAAAGTGCTGCTCATATTTCAGTACTCCCTATTCATCACAAAGTACTCTATCTTGGTACTCACTGTTCATCACAAAGTGCCTTGATCTATCCTAGTCTTCCTAGAGGACCTGCTTGAGTGTATCCTCTCAGCAGCTTATCCAATCGACAGCATATGTTCATCATAGAACTGCCGATTTGACCTAGAAGATGCAAATTCATACTTTTCAAAACACAAATGCGCTTACATGACATAAACGCACTCAAAGACTGCATAGACGTGTCTGAAAAACATAGATGCACCTGATTGACATAGACGTGCCTATGCTCTGCACAGACATGCCTGGGAGACACAGACGTGCCTTATTGGCACAAAC
The DNA here is from genome assembly GCF_030272615.1 of Cryptomeria japonica. Taxonomy (NCBI): domain Eukaryota; kingdom Viridiplantae; phylum Streptophyta; class Pinopsida; order Cupressales; family Cupressaceae; genus Cryptomeria; species Cryptomeria japonica. The sequence goes on from NC_081412.1 coordinate 634,060,877, forward strand.
GCGCCTGAATAGCACAGACATGGCCACATTTGACACAGACACGGGTCTAGACATAGACGGGCCTGGCACGAACACAGACACACCTGGCACCAACGCAGACGCGCCTAAACATTTTTTGACACTTTTTGGACCCTAGTCTAAGTGCATTTATTACCCTATTCGACATGTATTAATGACAAAATTAAATGCGTCAAAGTACAAGGAGGTTTGGTGGTACTTACCGGCTCTCCTACCTCTACTGGCCTCTGGAATCGGCGAACGCAGTCGAATCTGTGAGTGAAAGCCATCGCTGCTGACTGCTCCTACTAAATTTTCACTCTACAATATGGTCTCATGGATGTGTAGATAATAATGAGGATGTATTTTCCCTCGTGGTCTATCTTATAGCCTACCCTAGCCCTCGCCTTCGTTTCCCGAGTCAGTCTTCTTTGTCCTGTGACTTTGTCACTTTATCCGGTCAGTCCATTCTATCCCATCTTTCTTATCGAGAGATTGTCTGCAATCTTTTCAGACATTTTCATCCAATCTCTCGAGGGGGCATATCATTCTCATCCTGGGGCAACTCTGTATCAGTTCATCTTATCTTCTTTGAAACAACACGACAAGCCACATTGTCTCAAAGAGGGGCAAAATGTAGACACCTAAAATTGTCATGTCTAATTAAATAAATATTTTATTTTATTTAATTACCTAAGCCGAATTCTTCTATTAATTAAATAAATCTTTATTTATTTAATTAATTCATTTATCCTCTTCTAGCCTTATTTCTCATTTAAATAAATACATTTATTTATTTAAATTATCCTTTTCCTAAATTAAATAAATATTTTATTTATTTAATTATCCCACTTCTTCTATTAATTAAATAAATATTTATTTATCTAATTAATTCATTAACCTTTTCTACCCATGACACATGTCATTCATCTTTTAATTCATACACTACCTACCCCTTTCATTATTTTATTATTTCTTTTACCTACCCTCTAATCATAGCCGACCTCCTTTTACACCTCTCAATCTTATCCCTCCATTTCATATTGTGTCTTCTATATAAAGAGATGCTTCCTTCATTATCAAACCCTAATCATTCTATGCATCCTAACTACTTGATCAATAGACTACACTACAATCCTACTTGCAACCACATTCCGTTCTTTGTTGAGCTCTTGTGCACATAAAATCTGAGAGCAAATATATCAAGCAAGATCAATGGAGATAGGAAGAATGGAGATCAAAAACCTATTGGATGTGTGATGGTATAATCTTTGTGATTTCATTTGATTTGCATTGTCTTAGGTAATCTTCATATGTTATGGTGCATCTTTGTTGTTGTTAGGCTAGGGTTTTTGTGGTTGAATTCATTTAGCCTTTCAATATTGTTTTTATTGTTGTCCATTTTCACCATATACAGAAGGATGTGACTCTTTAAGTCTAATGAGATTATCAAATATATAAAGGGAAATGAAGCCACTTAAACTATTGCAGTTGAGCCAAAGGCTTCTTCAGTTAACAAGATTTGACATTGTAAATGTAATCATACCATTTGGTTCATTGGCATAAAATTGAATACTAACAAGGCAAGAAAGTGTGTCCAATGAAGGTGGGATTACCCCAGTTGACATGTTTTAGGATAGCTAGATAAATTCAACAAGTTTAAAGAGATTGACCATGGAGTGAGGAATATCAACTTCAATAGAGGTATCATACGGATCAAGGCACTTAAAGGATGACACATTCCCTATAGAAAATGGAATATCACCATCAATTCTAGTATCTAAGAGAATAAGATCCTTCAAGGATGGCACACTCCCTATAGCAGATGGAATCTTACCATCAATTCTAGTATCTAAGAGAATAAGATCCTTCAAGGATGACATATTCCCTATAGCATCTGGATTCTCACCTTCGATAGAAGTATCATACATATAAAGACTCTCCAAGGATGACATATTCCCTATAGAAAGTGGAATCTCACCTTCAATTTCGATATTTGAGAGAGGAGGATCCTTCAAAGATGACATATTCCCTATAGCAGTTGGAATCTCACCTTCAATTTTGGTCACTAATAAATCAAGATTTTGCAAGGAAAATAAATTCCCTATAGAAGTTGTAATCTTACCTTCAATTCTTGTTTGTGAATCTTGTACATTTAAAAGAAAAAAATTATAGTCATGCATAAAGTAGAAACATCCTTTTGTTGAAACTAATTCAAGGATTGGCAAGAAAATTTTGAATTTCTTTGTTTTAATTTTTTTTCTTTAATTATGATATTGTTTATGTCCATTCATGATGTAATAGAAAAAATTGTGTATTCAAGTTTATGTCCATCCATAATGTAATTGAAAAAATTGTGTATTCATGTCCTTTTCTTTTATGTTTTAGGTCTACTTTGATTAGGTTGTCTTTTATGTATTGATTATTATATGTCGTAGCATACTTTTACATAGAATTTCAATAATTTTATCCTAATATAATTCCATCTCCATGCATCTCAAAGGTATGAACATGATAAATAATCTCCACCATTAGCTGACATGAGTTTTCCCTAGTCCATGAAGAATTGATATTGTTGCTTTTGATTTTAGGAATGTATACTTGTCAATCGACATTTTGGTAAATTAATGGTGTGATGCAAAATTTTGATTGAAAAAAAAACTCAATTGAAACAAAATTAATCATATCTAATATGCACCATTCATTATCCTAGTTTAGACCCACAAATGCATAAATGGCATAGGCCACTTCTATGCATGCATATATTAACCAAACACTTTAAAATTGGGTTGATAGGTTCATCCATTTTTAACCATCATGATTCAATTAGATTGTAATTTATTCCACATTACAAGCTACATTAGTGTATTTAAGCACTAACCTTCATTTAAAATAATATTCACATGAATGCATAATATAAACATCATGGAACATCCTAGTAAGGGCATCACTAGCGTGCAACATCATTCTAGGTATCAGACATACTTTCTTAATGTCTTTAATCATAGTTTGTCAACATTAATTTAGTCCACTTAATGGGAAAGCTAATGAGAACATAACCCTTGCTTACTAAGTTCCTAAATGGCACGCCTATAAACACTACCCTACTTGATTCATGTGCTACTACACAATATTATGCACTAGTGTTAATCATATCCAAAATAATACACATTTGGGCATGCAACTCCATGCACATTGTTCTAATAATCATGTCACACCAACACATGTAATTCCCTTTAACATTCACGCTTCGCATTTTATATCAGGAATCATACAACATCATCAAATATAGCTCCTTGATTCATGCACCATTCTTGTAACACTCAGACTTAATGGGCCACAACTCATAAGAAACATCTTGAATCTTGAATAACTTTTTATATTATGTGTCACTTGTGAAATATTAAGGATCATGCCACAAAACATTATGGATAATTCTATTTGAGTTTCATGCTACATTTGTAATTATTCCTATTAATGAACACATGACATATTTTATATTTTAATACATATTATCACACAACATTTTAAAATACCACTCATCACTCCAACACAAATTTTGGAGTCATTACTTAAGACTGGTTATCTATTTTCATATTGTAAAACTAGAATTCTAAGCATCAAAAGATAAAATGTTACATATTCAAGCCCAATAGTTTTAACTTTCATAGTGAGTTATGTCTTCATGAACATGTACATAATATATAAAAATGTACATCTATAACATAAGCAAAGAATAGTAAGCATATATTTAGACATAAGGAAAATACAAAGGAGGGGGGAAATACAAAAAACTATCTTCCTTGAGAGTATACTATGTACACAACATGTAGCTTAATAAAACATTTTATTCTTTTTTTAAATATTCTCATCAATTCAAACCTTTCTTTTTATATTGCTTCCACATTCATATGTCTCATATACATTCTTATTTAGAGTTTTATCTCTTGGACCACCTAGGATCTAGATCATTGGTATCTGAATGATTCATCTTATATCCTACAATGTTGCAATGGCTTTAAGGATTATGATAATTTTGCAGATAGTTGTGTTATCATTATAAGGTATAAGAAAGTGCCTTTTTCTTTTTCTTCTATGAGAAATGTCATTTTCTTTTAATTACTCTATCTCATTTGTATTTTTTTAGGTTGTAGGAATTGGGTAGCCACCTATTAGGAATTCAAGGTGAAATTGAAACTCCATTTAGGGATACAAGTGTTCTTAAAATTATCCATTTCTTAGATTTATTTTTTATTCGGGACAAATATCCAACTCAAAATTGAGAACTACACATCTATGTGCCCTCCTTTCCACATATGTTAAATTGTGAAAAATAAATAAACATTCTTATTGATAATTTCAGTAAGAACTAGAAATCATCGTCAGATACAAGGGTTCTTAGAACTAGCAAAACCTCTGACTTGTTCCTAATAAAAGCTAAACATTTGGTTACCTATAACTTTTGTATTTTTCTATCTTTTAATCCATTGAATTATAGTAGTAGATAATCAGTTTAGACTTCTAATGGATGGAGTCAAAGTTTTAGTAAAAATACACCAAATCCTTAGATAATAGATCACTCACTCCTACAAGTGAAAACAATTAAAAACAAACAAACAACATAAAATCCTAACCAACATTGAAACGAGAAATATTTAAAACATATAATTTTCTTTATGTTGATAGAAAATTTATCTATTGTGATAATGCCATTTATTAAAACTAATTATTGAAACTAAATTATGACCTATACAAAATTAGGTATTTTTTAATAGCTTGGTATTGTTATATTTTTAAAGCAATATAAATATTTTAATTTTCAAGGAAATTCTATTATGACATATTAATTTAGTCATAGCAGTACTTATATTAGATGAGAAATAAATTATTTAATGCTTGGATCATATACGAGTTACATTATTATTTTCGCATTAGAATTGTATTAGTAGTACACATTTAAGAGCATCTCTAATGCTTCGAACTTATATAGATAACACTTAAAATATTAAATTGTATTTTCTTAAATAATTTGGTATGTTTTACTTTATAGGAAAGTTAAGTGTTTTTGTATTTTGAAAGAAACTTTATGTTAGAATTTTGATAAGATTCTTATTTAACTTTGTATTTCAGTTTGGTATTAATTCAATTTATGATGACCTATGGGGTTTGTATATTCATTGTCTTTGAACAAGAGCTGTGAGACAACATGAGTCCCTGCCTTTAGCTAAAAACATGCTAGCAATGCAGTGAACTATTGAGAACAATTAAGTAGTATAAAGTTACTTTGAGCATGTAAAAAATGTATATAATAAATAATATTATATATGATAAATTTTTAAATTTGGGTGAGCTTATATTTGACATAGTAGGAACTTTTTCTTTTCATATAATGTAATTTTAGAAACAGTTTACAACTGAAATTCAGTGCTAAAATCATAAGTGGTTGTAGTGTTGGAAGAGCGAGTTATCAAACCTAATAGAAAGTGATAGTTTGGAAAGTATGGTGTCTAATACTATGTGTGTTCTAAATGTAACTAAACAATGCACAAAATTTGCATTTACAAAAACTATGCATAATATTGAATGTTTGTTGTGAGAGATAGTTAACTATACTGTAAAGACATAGCCGAATTAAAATTACTCAAACTTTTTCACTATTTAGGGTTTAATGGTTAAGTTTGTATATACTGTGAAAGTGTAGAACTTAATGGTTAAGTTTGCATTGCAACTGTATACAAAGAAAACTTGTAACAATAGAGAGGATAAAACAACATGGATAAATCATGTATTCAAAAGAATATTTCATGTAAATTGTTCGTAGTTACTGCACATGTACCATGTTCTTCTAGGCCAATAATATTTCTTGTGTTAATTGCTAAAACAAAAATTTGGGAAACAACATCTATAAACACAAAATTACCCTTCTATATTTGCAGCTAGTTAAGATAATACATGGTAGTAACAATGAAGTGATGTTGGTGAATAAGTCTTGTATAATTGTGTTGGTAAGATATCGAGTTTGTTTTTTTAGGAAGAAAATAGGAAAGTAGTGAAGGACTCAGTTTCTAAGAGTTATGAGAAAGGGAGAGTCTGCAACAAATACAGGGGAAAAAATAATCAAAGTTTTGAGCTTGAGGAGCTTTGATCAAAATGAGTTGTGTCTCCAATTCCTGCTTTGTTTAATTGATTTTCTTCTCAGGACTTTTGGATTTAGTGGTATATGTTTTGTTTGGGATTATAGCCAGTGATTAGAAATACAATTTTTTGTAAAAATTTATATGTTGTACATGATTTTTGCTTCAAGTTCTGGTTTATACTTCGATGGTTGTAATTAAAATAAATAATTTGGAGAAGCTTTCATGACGTTATATACAAATGGATTTATCCTCTTCAAGAATTTTATAATGATATGAATGAGACGTCATGTCTTCCAGGCTTGGAAATTCTATCACGGAGGTTTTAATTTCATTAAGTATTTAGTTAGTTAATCTGGATTACCAACTAATCCTAAACTTTTTTGGTGATTGAATTACTCACTGGGATTTTTTTCTCATCAAAGCCATGTTTAGAGGAGTAATGGATAACAAATCTCTTTTTTGAAGGGGTTTCTTTAGGGTTCAGAATAAAATATATCGTATTTGATTGCTTTTGTAACATAAAATAAAATAAAATTATTGACTTTCAACATCGGATTATATTCCCTTACAATATGTCCAGAGGTCTTTCTACATTTTCTCTCTTTTATTTTTAATAGATTTTATCTATCATTAATTCGTGTATTTTATGTGATTTTAAAAATTAATCACTACACTGTAAAAGGTGTAATTGCTAATATTTGTTTGACTATTAATTGTAATTTGATTGTTTGATTGTTATTAGACTATTAATTGTGATTTGATTGTTTGATTGTTAATTTTTTTTATGTTTGAAGGCGAGTCTCTTTCTTTGATTTTTTGAGTTTATATAATCTAGCTTTCATTGATTTTTTGAGTTGATATAATCTATCATTTTTCAATGTATTTATATGCTTCTATTATGATTACTCTCTATGTTGGGGTATAATTGTTATTTGATTGTGTTTGACTATAGACTCTCATTTTATTTTTTATTGATTGTTCGAAATAGTCTCTTTCTTTGACTTTTTATTAGATTCAAGAACTTATTTTACAAATAAAATCACAAATAAAATCACAATAAAAAACTAAAAATACAAAAAAATATTTTAAAAAATCACAATAAAAAACAAAAAATACAAAAAAACATATTTAAATAGTTTTAAGAAATTAATTTTGGTTATATAATTTTTTAATTATCTTTTGATATAAAAAATAATGTTAAATATATTTTTAAAAAAATTTAGGAATTTTTTATTTAAAGTTCATTTGCTCTTGAACATATTAATCTTTTACAAATTTTAAAAAATACATGTGTAAGCTATATGAGATTTTTTAAGGTCTTGCTATTAGTTGTCTGTAACCGACAATGTGGAACGTTTTCCTGAACCGGGAAGAGTGCAATATGGATATGTGGTTGTCGAACAGCAAATTACAATGGATAGCGTGAATGTAGAGGATAATTCCTATGTGACCCAAACTGGCAAAAATCCTACCAAATAAAAAACCATGACTAGTGGGACCGACTGACTTTTTAATCTTGCTTAAGATAAGCTTTCGCACGATCAGATTTCAATTTTTACAAACATTGGAAAATCATTTTAATTTTTTCCCTACTCAACATTTGATTGGTCATCTATTTTACATTTATTTATATTTTAAAGAACAAAAAAAAAACCCAAGAAAAAGTACACTAGCCAATCAGGAAAATCTAAAAAATATGAGAAAAATGATATTAATAAATAAATTAAGTCAACAATAGGATAAACTATAGGATAAATGTATGACATGGTTTTCGGAACAAAGTAAATTGAAAAAGCGATGGAAACGAAAACATTAGTCTCCGCTTATAGATAGGTGGGACTAATAATAATAATTTGATGTAGATCATTAAATCTACGTACTGCAGTATCCTGTAGATTATTAATACAAACTATTGTATATATCCTTTGATGATCTATAGGAGATAATCGAAAGATGCGAGTCTTCTTCACGGACCACACAAACTAATGTCGACTATTGTATGTCGACTTCCTTGTTTTATATTTGTATATCTATATTCTCCAACTACGGAATATTGTCATGCACTTTTATATTGGGTCAAACTGTATCTATATTTCCTTTCGTATCGTACTGCATAGTAATGATGCACTGATATAGTATTCTCTCACCAACTGAAGGCAATAGTATTGGTATTATATGTGCTCGATCGGTCACACATAGAGTCGTGACTCTATGTGGAACCATGTTGGTTCCACATAGAGTCGTGACTCCTATGTGGAGATACGACCCTTGATAACAATAAGCATTGCTTAACAATGTAATCGGCATGATCAATATAATCGATACAATGTTATGATAACTAACATTAATCATCACATATATATATACATTGATTATATTAATATCATTGATGTTATGTATGATCGATAATATAAGGAATTATCAATTGTACATAGAATCAATGGTATGTATAATCTGATACTCATATAGATGATGATTGAAACAAATTGATCATACAGTAATATACTCTGTGATCAGAATGTTAATCTGTAGTGATGTATAATCAAGGATAGAAATAAGGAATTAACTTTCAAATGTCTAAGGTCGTTAGGCCATTTAGACATTTGAACAGTTTAGAATCATCTGACCATTGCTACATATTTCAACACATTATGATCAAATGAATTTGAGTGAAAATAGTACATTTAGTATATGTGTATAAAAAATTATAATATTTCATTCGATTAAACATCGAATGATTATAAAAAAAAGTGAAATATAATATTCATATGAACAAAAATTAATTCTTCTAAGTTATTCCTCCTAAAATTTAAATCAATACAATTTACTCAAAATTTTAAAAATTAAAATTTCTTAAAGAATTATTTCCTCATCATTTTGCTTATATATTATTGAGGTGATTAGTTTACCTTCCATCAAAATTTAAGAAGCAGGACCATGTTTTTCCCTCAACGGTGTCAAAGTTTTCATTTCATTAAAACAATATTATTTTCTTAATAGGTTTGGTAGGTTTTTTTCCTTAGAGAAGAATTAAGTATTCTTAATCTATTTGAGTCAAGGTATATTAATAATGAATTAATAATAAAATTTTCAGTTCTTGACTCTCAAAACTTCACCTAAAATTTTGTATTTCATTTTTTATAAATGTTTTGGAAGGATTTGTCCTTAGAGGAAGTTGAGTATTCCTAATTCTAAAGCTAAATGCATTTTAGTCAAATTAGTATTAATAATGGATGAATGATAAAAGTTTCAATGCTTGACCCTTCTAAATACCACCTAAAATTTTGAGACATAGTAGTACTAGATGTGAAAGGAATTATCTAATGCTTTCACCAATGTAAACATCACCTGAAATTTTGTGTTTCATTTTTCTTAAATGGTTTGGTATATTTTATCTTTAGAGGAAAGTTGAATATTATTGATATTGAAAGGAACTTAATGTTTAAATGTGCTTGAATCAAAATTTTAACAATAGTAGGTGGGTACGGAAAATTCCAATATCTTACCCTACCAAATATCAAAGAAATGTAATAAATATTAAATAAAATGTTCATATTCAAAATATGAATTATTGTTAGTCACTACTGCTAAAATATAAATCAAAATAGTTCGACTAGGAAATTATACAGCCAAATTTTATACTATTGTATTTAAAGTAGTTTGATAAATTTTATCTTTGGAAAGTTAAGTTTTATCAATCTTAAGAAATACACTATCATTAATTGTATTTAAGTTAAAATAACATTATTAATGAATAGTAAATAAAAATTCCAATTCTTAATCTATCTAAATATCATCTAAATTTCATCTAAATTTTTGACACAAAAATAGTACTAGTACTAGATGGATGAGGAAAGATTCAATGCTTATATAACGTAAACATCACCTAAAATTATGCATTACATTTTGTTGAAATAATTTGGTAGTTTTTGTCTTTAGAAAAAATTCACGTGCTCTTGCCTTTTGAATGCAGTATATAAGTACAAGGAAAGATATAATGAAAGGAACCTCTGTGCTATAGCTCTGAATTTTCTGCCCCGCGTGTTGGACTTAACCAGAAAAAAGGATTCTCGTGCGATACTGAAAATACAATTGTTACCAACAGAAATGATAAACTTTATTTGTTACTACCCGCAAATTTTATCCTGCAATATTTAGTGGCTTTTATGTCTTACAAAGGGGCAACGTGCATATTTAAGTTTTAGTTCTATCATTAAATATTCAATATAAATGTAATTTCTTTTATCTTAAATTATTTTTTGTAATTTCTAATTTATCATAAATTTTATCATATGATGAGTTAATTCTTTTCCATTTTAACATTGAGGTGACATGATCTTGGTGTTCTATTATATAATGGATACATTTTTTCAAATTAATAAACAAAAACAAAAGAAGTAATCAATTAAATTGTATTTATTATATAATTAAATTATTTTCTAATATTTATATGTGCATATCCTATTAAATTTGTCTACAAGTATATCTTATTCAATGTTATGGAGTAGGATATGGATATTCATTAGAGTATAAAGGATAAATGAATTTCACCAAATGTCATAGTTAATTTGTCCTCAGATATGAATGTAACTTGTGGAAGGCGGAAGCACACATAAAGCTCAATTGAGTACTCTCTCTCTCTCTCTCTCTCTCTCTCTCTCTCTCTCTCTCTTTCTCTCTCTCTCTCTCTCTACTTTTGCCATTGTACAGAAAAATATGAATTAAATTAGAGAATAAGATTTGTTTCATTTTTGTTTGAGTCCAATGATGTTTAGTTTTATGTGGGAGTTCTATTTTCTATCTATATCTAGTGGTTTTTGGTGTTAATCTTTGCTGAAAATAAAAATGGGGATTTAATTATATGGAAAGCATTCATGTGTGGGAATTGGATCCTTTCACAATTCCAACAAATACGCTATAAAAATATGAAATTTATAGTGATATGAAGGGGTTTCATCACTAAAATGAAAATTGGTTATCTTTCTAATGTACTCAAAGAAATTAGTTTCTATAGCAACCTTCTTGTTATTGTTACATCAAATTTGTGTTAGTTTGAAAGGGAATGTGTCAATTTCTTAATGCATTTTGAATAATTTCAAATATATATATATGGACACCAAATTTTGGGTTTATTTTATATTTATTTATTTTTTAAATGTGGATGTAATATTAGTTTTTGATTAAGGGTAAATGGGTTTTGAGGGGACCCGAAACCCTAGGTTTTGAAGGTATGTGAAACCTTCAAATTTTACCAAGATCTGGAACCCACATAACAATGCTGCTAAAAGAAAAGAACATCAACGAACCAAAAACCAAGCCACAAAGTGTCCCTAACACATAACAATGGTTTTACAAGGCTCCCTAAACCTACAAAATATTGGGGTTTTGAAAGGTTACTCTAACCTTCATCAAGGGTTTTAAACTGGCTCCCAAAACCAGCAAACAAGGGTTTTCCCAGGCTCCCATAACTAGTAGCATAGTCATCAACTTACCAACAATACAACTAACCCTTAACCAAAAACGGGCAGGCAGGGAAGAGAGTAGTCCAAAAGTCCCCAAAAAATAGTCATGGACCAGCAAAGAAAAATCTCCTCCACCTCAGAAGGAGGACTATCCAGAATAGGGATTAGAAAAAGGGATTAAGTAGAGGAAACCCTAACCTAGAATAAAATATGAGAAGACCAGAGGGTCTTCTCACCCCTAAAACAACGAAACCCCTCCGAAACAACCATACTCTACCATGATGAGACTAAGCCTTGTTCCTGAGGCCCAGAGAAATAGAAAGGGACTGGGATCCCCCCACATAGACTCAAGAAAGAAAAAGCCATGCAGAATAGTCTACAACCCATTGCGGGGCACCAAGGACAATCCTACACCACCAAAAAGATAGGACCAAACAAAGAGGGTGGGCAAAAAAAATCCACCAACCCCTGAAAGGGACCCATAGCCTAGCCTGACATAGGGCACCAAAGCCAAAACACCTACATGTGAGATCAAAGACACCCAACAAGGAACATCTCCTGTGAGCAAAGAACCGCAGCCAACTGGAAGCACAACAATCTCACTACACAAAAACACGAAAAGAGGAAAGGACACCACCCACCTCAGCGTGATCAAACCACACAATCTGCAAACCATAGAAGCCTGCGTAGAATTCAAGGCAACCAACCTGGGCCAATGAGAAGAGGTCCCCCCCTTCACTATCTACCTCATCGCCGTCCTCATCTCCATCACCTGAATTAGCAGGCGTCGAAACCCTAGCTTGCCCCGCTCCTCCTTTCTTGCTCATCACTTTGTTTGTGGATGTAATATTAGTTAATGTGATAAAAAAATGTGTTAATTTTCTTGAGTTAAATTTTTTCTCTTTAACTAAAAATTCTATATCAATATTTCATTTCTTGCATATGTAAAATTTAAGTTTTATTTTTTTATTACGCAACCATGATTCATCGTCATTTTATAGTTTAAATCTTGTAAAAATAAGATTTTTTTTTAAAGGTTAAAACCAATGTTTTTTCATCAGTTCACTAGTCACCAAGTTTCAACTCTTTCACAACCTAGAATTCTATAAAATATCTCATACGTTTTGGCTACACTATGATAATATCAATTAGTGGATATAGCTAGGATGGAAATCTTACATATGCTATTTTGTATCTTCTATGGTATGAGCTCTATAGTCTAGCCAAATATGTATCCTTCGAATCATGTAAGGACATCTATCAAAGGTTAAAATAAGGGGTATTTTTAGTAAATGATGTAGAAGAAAGTTCCTAGTAGACATGTATGCAAAAGATAAAATTCTAGATAATACATCTGAGAAATATGAGAAAATACCTGAAGAGATTATAGGTTCTATAGGTTTATTAGACAAGGTTACCTCTTATTAACTTCCTATTATATATATCTAAAGAATATTTTTCTTCACATCAATATCATTTGAAATTTATCATAAAACTATTATTCTTAACATTATTTCCCTCTTGTAAATGTTTAATTTTCTACCACTATCACATCATCATCTCATCTACAACCTAATTTAACACCTACCTCCATTATTTAGACTAATGTGTTCATTCATAACTATATTATCCCTTATCGTAGCTATCTATTATATGTCCACATCAAAAAATACACATGCATAATGCAATTTAGTTAAAATACATCCATAGCCTCATATTACTCAAAATATGCATTATTTTACTATCATCCATATATTTTTCATCATTTGGCCATACCATAACCATATATTTTTTCTCATAGAATATATCATAGCTTACACACATACCATATCCTCATATACATTCATATCATAGAATCCTCTTTTAACATATCATCTTCATATGTATCCATATCTTAGATCGCCCACTTTACCTTTCACATCCACATAATATCATTCCTAGTACATAATATAGACTTATACCATAGGTGCTCATCCATGATCAAATTACCCACTTCTAGGTATTCATATTCTCGATTAGGTTATCACCTAAACCTATAATGTACCTTAATATACATCCATATCATAATATCCATTGTCACTTACATTATAACATGCATGCAATACCATATGTTTCAACCATCATCTATATCCATCATATACCATTACCCTATCTAATTCATAGGTGTCTACTTTCACATGCATCCATAACCTAATTCAAACAATCAAATCCATCCACATCCTAAACATCCATTTTAATTTTCTAAACACCCATTATCCAACATCTTCGACCATCATTCGCATAAACTTTTCTTTTCACCTCCATATCATACCACCACTTTGTCAAAACCATACCATCAAGTACATTAATATTCATATTCATATATAATCATTCTTAGACAATCATACCTTACGTTTGAACATCACTTACCTTTGTTTTATTCCCCATCCATTTTAATTAAATTAGAACATACATCCATCACCATAGGTTTCGATAATTATCTATATGCATCATATACTAGTATTTTGTTTTAGTTCTAGGTTTCCATCTTCACATAGATTCATTTGACATAAGTTAGACTACTATCTCCATCCACATCATAAAAATCCACTATCATTTAATATACGTCCATTATTTTAAATCTTGGACAATCCTTTATTTACACTTTACTTTTCACATCCATATTATCACATAATTTAACATCCATAGTCACATATCATCCTTCATAGACAATAATATCTTAGATTAGACAATAATCGATATCCCTATCATACCAATATTTACATCTATACCATATCTCCATTATAATATCCATTGTCATTTACATTAGCATATGCATCTATTATTGTAGGAATCAACCTTCATACATCCTTGTTTTGTCCACAAGCTAGGTTGAAAGCTACATAGACAATCACATTTTGTATTTACAATCATACAATACCATACCACTATTTGCATTAAAATTATATCACCCAGCTTTTGTGATCTGATAATGCTATCATATTATCATATACATCCATAATTATAAACTTATACTATCATCGACATTCACATCCAACTATCATCCTAGGTTTATAACACCATCCTACATCTGTAGCATAACATATCATATCATATTCTATCACGTATCATACTACAGAAAAAATTCTTCCTACATCAACATATCTCAACCATTCATACATATACATAAAACATCCTCATCCATATCATCCCAAGTATCATCCATTTCATTCTAATTACATAACGTTATTATTTATAGTGAGTTTTAAAATAAGTCCAAAAATTTCCTCTCCAATTTGAATGCCTTAAAGAAACTTTTTGGGACCAAGAGTGGTTGTAACCAATGTAGCAACTTATGTATTGATAGAGAACTTCATGAGCTTTTTGATAGGTCAAATAGTTCATCAATCAAAAATTTTGATCAAAACTTATGGTGTTTGAAATTTGGATCTCTTAAAATAGGAGATGAAAAAACTTGTTGGATACATAAAGGAGTTGCATGGGGGAGTCACACATGTTAGTATGTATTTTTATAGATCATAGGGAATCTTGGATTGAAGATAATTTGGGTACCATTTTTTGGCTTATTTTCAACATATATTTTATATTGTTGATTTATGGTTTCATGGGTAAAAGCACAAACCCGTGTCATAGTTTTATAAAGGAAGTGGCCAACACAACTAGAACTATTCAACTTCGATTGCATAAAAGTGGAATTTCTAATTTGAATCTAAAAATGACGTAAACTAATGAAATGTAGAAATATTCATGAAATTTATGCCTGTTATGTTTTGAATATTAAAAAAAATGATTTTTTTATATATTCAAAGGAAGATTTTTTATTGTCAAAAAATGTTGAAAATTAGGGGGTCTAGTCGGCATAACCAAAAATAATGAAAAGCCACTTTTTATTTGGGATTTAAATTCTCCAAATAAATGACATGCATATGCAGTGTAGAAAAAAAGAAAAATTAAATTTTGACTTATGTTTTCCTCATAACAACATTTTAAAGTCCAACATAGCTGAATTTGATAGTTTTAATTTGGTGTCACTTTTTGTCTATTAAGTTTATCATTACCAAAAAATAAATTATACCCTTTTGGAAAAGATTTTATCCTCTAATGAAATATATATTTTGTAAAATATTTTAATACGTTTTAATATTTTTTTTAATTTCAAATTAGCCTCTTCTCAAATTTAAAAACCTACTTGCAATATTTAAAAAATAAAATACATTCAAATTAATTATCAAAAATTTAAAATATATATATGTCTAGATTCGTGACTTTGAGCTCTACAAAAGGGTATTCTTCGATTTTTTACTGTAGAAAAATACAACAAAAGTTAAAAGTTTAATAATTTATTGAAAAATGATTATGTGGTTGTCACTTAGGATGTGATGAGGAAGCAATAGACCAGAAGGAGGGTAACCTTGCTCCAACCAATCTCTAAGGCACATGAACTCAATCCGCAATCCCTAATTCTAAAGATCCTTACATAGCACCAAGTCAAGAAATGGTTCAATGTCACCAAAAAACACCTTGGGAGATCCAAAGGATCCACTATTTCCACTTAAAAAGAGCTAACGCTTCTCAAGTTCTTGTGTGAGAACACACATCCTTTCTTTCATAAGTGGGCTACTACTAGACTTTAAGGTTTGAATGGCCCACTTGACCAATTCAACACAACAATCCTTGGGGGGGTGTCCTCACAACACCTTAACACAAATGAAACATGATTTCATGATTTAGATCCACTGGAACATCAATTTTGACTCACTTGCCCATAAACAGAACCAGTTGCAATTAGGCCTCCTTTTGAGGGAATTGGGTGATAACTTTTGACACCCCGAGGATCTAAGCAAAAAATATATATTCAGATACCCTTTTGGGAGTTCTCAACAATATCTCAGTTTCTAGTACTGAATCAACTTGCAGATATTCCAACCAGTGTTGCACTAATAGACCTAATAGGGCTTTTAGACCTATTTGACTGAACGCCTTTCACAAAATAGTTTGGTTATCCTAATGGGTGACCATCACGGACCATGAAATATTTTTTAAACCTTCAAATTACTCTTCTATAACATTCAAACCCTTTTCCAGTGTTCTACCACTCAATTCTCTCGCACTGCACTCATCAAACTGATCTGTCACATAGAGATGCCAGACCTAGGGTTAGTTTTCCATCCTCTTCACCCTGTTGTATCCTCTTAATGAATTTTGGGTACTAATATATGATACAGTGTCCTATCATCTCCTGTAACAACAGAATGTCTAGTTAAGGATTGATAGGCCAAAACCCATTATTGCAGTCAAGCCCTAGGGGTTTAAGGGTTTTAGGCTACCTGGTAAAGATTTTCTTGTTGAATGGGGCAATGACCACTTCAAGACTTCACACTAAAATAAAAATAAAGGTAAAACAATCTACTTATAGTAACTATGCCATGAATATTCTTGCCAATCCACCTTCAGTATGCAATCAACAGAAAATAGAAAGTTTTTCCGAGTTTCCAACAGTTCTTGATGCTTCAATTTCTTTCCAAATCAACCAACTCGGCCAACATAAATTCTTCGGTGTTTGGTGCCTTTGAATATGTTTCCCAAATAACCACAACCTCCTCCAACTATTTTTCAAACTGACCGACCATTGGAAAATCATGACTTACAAAAAGTGCAAAATTGTCATGATAACAAATTGACAATATGACAACTTTTGCATAATTCAATCAACTTAGACTCTAGACTATCATAGTCTCCGAAAATGATTAGATTTGATTCTAAAATATCAAAAATGACTCAAATAGACTTTTGGTCACTTGATCCCTCAATTTAGACCATTGTGACCCTTATTGACTCAATTTGCTCTACTAGACCCTAGATGACAATTTGACCCAAACATGGACAAACTTATCACACTCCTAGGACATTTAATTACAAAAGGGACCCATAGGGTCTAGGGGGTTGAGCTTAGTTGGTTAAAGCATTGATTTCTCAATGTGGAGACCCAAGTTCAACTCCCAAGAGGGACATCTTTGTGGAATTCTAAGTTGTGACTCTTGGTCTTCCATTGGTTGTATTTGTCACATTGTTTAAACTGGATTTCTAAGTTGTGACCCTTGGTCTTCCAATTGTTGTTTCTAGTTTGGTGTTCGAAAGGAGCTTGTATTTGTGCTCGAAAGGAGCTAGTATTTGTAATAAGATTGCTCGAAAGGAGTTGGTAATTGTAATAAGTTTGTAATTGTTCTATGATACTTAATACAAAAAAAGGACCCATGCGGTCTTATTACATTCATTCTAGGCTAATAAATCATCTTGTTCTTGGTTCTTGTCTTCATAGGTAGGTGCTCTTGCACCATACTCCCTGGGTGAAATTTGTCTCAAGTCCTCTTAGAGACCAGCTGCTTGAAATTAGCACCCTGCTTTTTGATATCTTCCTCTAGCATCCATGTATCTTATAAGTCAGGAAGGCCCCACCATTTAACTAAGTGCTCAAAGTAGGTCTTGTGCCTTGTTTTCTTGACCTCCCTGCTATCCAAAATGTATTTCATCTTAGGCAGATCCTTAGGTGGTAAGTGCTTTATCCATTCTTCAAGTTTTTTTGAACAGATTCACCTGCAGTAGGACTCCTATACACTGTTAGATCAGACACATTAAATATAGGTGAAATGGTAATATCATCAGGGAGTTCAATTTTGTAAGCATTAGGACCATATTTGGCCAAAATTTTACAAGGTCCAATTCTTCTCATCATTAACTTGCTATGGCTTCCCTTGGGCAACCTGTCCTTGCTAAGATGAACCATGACCATGTCACCCACTTGGTACTGCACATCTCTTCTTCTTTGATCCATTCTTGCTTTAACCTTTTGGTTGTTCTGTTGTAAGGTATGTCTGACTTGTTGATGCACCTCTTTCATAGCCTCTGCAAATTCATTAGCATGTCCACTCCTCTTGTCCAGCCCCTGTACATCTCTCAATTCAAAAACTCCTCTTGGATGATTACCATACACAATCTCAAAACAACTCAAACCTGTACTTCTTTTTGTGGAATCATTATAGGCATACTTTTCTTGAGGTATCACCACATCCCAACTACTGCCATGATCCTTTTTCAAACATCTAAGAAGATTTCCAAATGACCTATTCACAACTTTAGTTTGGCCATTAGTCTGAGGGTGATAGGCTGAGATAAAAGACAAATCTGTGCCCAACCTTTTCCATGAGGTTCTCCAAAAAATTACGTACAAACTTGTTGTCCCAGTCAGATAGAATACTCAACGGCAACCCATGGATTCTAATAATCTCTTTGAAAAACAATCCTGCAATATAGCTAGCATCATTTGTGGTTTCACAAAGAATAAAGTGAGCCATCTTACTGAAGCTATCTACCACAACAAACACACTATCATGATCTATCTTTATCTTGGGTAATCCCATCACAAAGTCCATACTCAAACTTTCCCATGGTCTACTCGGTATAGGCAAAGGTTGGCATAGTCGTGGATTGGTTGAGACCTCATTTTCTCTCTGACACACATTAAAACTCTCTACAAACTTTCTGATATCAGTCTGCATCTTTGGCTAAAATTAAAATCTCCTAAAATATTTGGCTATCTTTTCTTATCAATTCATCCACAAGCATAAATGCTAAATTTTTATGCTAACATATTGTTCAAATTGTCTCCCTTTATTTTAAATTGGAGGAACTCACCAAGGATTGAGATAAAAACAACCCTTTTTTTGGACAAGATTAAGAACCAAATTCTTTAGTGACATAAAGATATTGTAACCTATCTATTTAGGTACAATTTAAAAAATTAAATTTGTCTTGCTATGTAGTTTTGAACATCTCTTTCTATAGACCTTTGGCTAGTTGTAACATTCATTTCATTTTGAAGGCTTGTTATATTATTTGGGCAACCTTTAGTGGTATTGTTGACTCTTCTTCTTTGGTTGTATATTAACAACATTTCTCCTTTGTAATGTACTTCTTGGGTTGTTGCAATAAAATAAGTATTAGCTAAAATTTTGAGTTGGAACAATATTATTACTACATGGGCACTAATTTGTTACCACCTTAACTTTTGTATATTTTTTAAACTGGTTTTCTACGTGTTGTCTTTAGTGGAAAATTGTATTCTTGATTTTGAAGTGAACTCCATGATTAAATGTATTTGATTCAAAGTACTACTACTAATGGAAGGTTAACAAAATTTTGAATACATATCTCATTTAAACATCACCTAGAATTTTGTACTACATTTTCTTAAATTGATTTGGTAGATTTTGTCAATAGAGAAAAGTTAAAGTGTTATTTATTTTGAAGGAAAATCCATGATTAAACACAATTGAATCAAATTAGTACCAATAATGAATAGGTAACCGAAATTCCAATGCTTGACGATTGTAAACATTACCTAAAATATTGTAATACATTTATAAAAATGGTTTAATATATTTTGACTTTAGAGGAAGGTTAAGTGTCCTTGATTTTTAAAGTAACTTCATAACTAAGTGCATTTGAGTTAAAGTGGTAGATGGGTTGAAAATTTCAAATTCTTGACCAATGTAAATCTCACCTTAGATTTTAATTTGGATAGTAATGGATGGGTAAGAAAATTTTCAATGCTTCCAATCCTACAAACATTGCCAACAAATTTGAGGCAATGTGGTACTAGTACTAGATGGGTAAGGAAAGTTTCAATGTTTCACTCCTATAAGGATTACATGAAATTTTCTACTACTATCTAGTAGGTTTTGTCTTTAGAGTAAATTTTTCTTTATTTTGAATCAAAAACTATGGTTAAATGCATTTGATACAAAGTAGTGCTATTAATAGATGGATAACAAAGTTTCAATTTTTTACCTCACTAAATATCATTTTAAATTTTGAGACAAAGTAATACTTGTATTGGATAGGCAAGGACTGAAGGAATGCTTCACCAATGGAAACATCACCTAAAATTTTGTATTATATTTTTCATAAATGATTTGGTAAGTTTTCTATTTAGAAGAAATAAAAAAGAAAATTATTTAAAAAAATTGCATGATTAAATATGTTTGAATTAAAATAATACATTATTATAATTGAATAAGAAAAAATGTAATATTTCATCTTATTAAGCATAAAAAATAATCATAAAAGTGACATCCTTTCAAATGAGTGCTTCTCAAATATAAATGAATATATTGGACTCAAAAACTACTAAATTAAACCTTTGTAAAACATTATTTTCTTTTCATTTTCTTTCTTTATCATTGAGACAATAGAGTGGTTCATCACACACCATCCTTAAACTACTATTTTGTTTTTGTAGGTTTTGACTTTATAAAAAATTAGAAATAAAATGTTCATTTTCATAAAAATAAATAACATGCTAAATAAAATGTTCATTTTTATAAAAATAATTTTTTTTGTTAAATCATACTTGTTTTAATGATAAAATTCATGTTGCACACATCTAATAATGTTAAATTCAAATCTTCTACAATACCCAAAAAAAAAACATAAAAATTTTCTAATCAAAGCAATGGACTCGAAAACTACTGAGTTAAAAACCTTGTAAAACATTATTTTCGTATCATTTTCATTCTTTATTATTGAAACAGATAGATCCGTTCATCACCCGTTGTCCTTAGACTGCTGTTTTGTTCTTTTATTATAATTAATGCAGACAGTCACATCGGCTTACAATCAATTCACGTGAAATGAATACCACAATGCTAAATGCCATACAATACGCGCATCATCTCTTTCCGCTATGACTTTGAATTTTATTCGTCTTACACGATAAGTGCGAGGAAAGAAGAAAGCAAAAAATAAAGAATGGAGGATTCCACTGGGACCCACGTCTCTTTCACTCATCTACTACGACCCTGAATTTACAGACCCTAATCATCCTTAATTATGCACTATATTGAACCATTTAATAAACTAGTTTAATGAAGCATAAATTCAAGGATGATAGAAACATAATGTGTGCAACTTTTATTTAATTGGGTTTATGATTGAGGGCATATTTATTATGAAAATATTCCTAGTAAGCTCTATAACCAATTATAGATTGTCTCTAAGTTGATAAAAAATGGCTCTATAAACTTATAAATAATAATAGTGACTATAACGTGTTAATATGTAATGAGTTCTTAAGATATCCATTTAACTATACAAATAATTTAAATATTCCATAAGAAATAGTGAGAAACCACATGTGAGTGAATTGGAGCAACAAATTATGAACCAATTTTGAGGGTTTGGTAAATCATCATTAGCATAATCACCATGATTTTGATGAAAAATATAATTAGAGAAATATACTAGCAATGGTTAGGAAAAATTCCAAGAAAAGGTGCACAAAAAGGCAAGAAGAATCTTTCTAATTTTAACAAATCCATAGGAAGAAGTACACTTATACAAAAAGAATACATGAATATCATGAGTGGCAAAAAGGAAAGAAAAGAATGTCATTTTTTTTAATAATCAATCATATCTCAACAATTTTTTTTTTTTAATAATGTCCATGAAAATAGTTCTTGAAACAGACTAATAAATCTTTCACCTTTCAAGAAAGGAAATCAACATTAAGAGAAGCAAGTGAGGCTAGGGAAAATTAACAATAATTCTATTCCATCAATCAAGATCCTCATCTAATAATTTGTGCCTAGAGAATGATATTCATATTTCATTTGGTTTGCTCTTGACTAGAGAATGAAATTCATCTTTCATTTAGTTTGCTCAAATTATAAATTTTATTGGCTCCTATCTTGAAAAAGGAAAATGAAAAATTAAATTGAAAATCAAATAGGAGAATCCTATACACTAAAATTCCTCTCAAGAGGATTCTTTCTAGTAGAATTATCTAATAAAATGGAAATGGATAATGACCTTAATGGAGGGCCAAGGATGTCAAATGGTGTAGGCCTCTTCTTGAAAAATTGTCAATTGTTTTGACTTATTAGAACTTAAAATCCAATAAATTTCAATATATTTAGAATTTATAGTCTTCTTCAAGAATAGTGGTAATGCACAATCTTGGAGTAGATTGACATTTCACTTTAAAAAAATTGAAATCTTAGATGAATTAATTGTGTAGGGAGATTTAAGGATTTATGCAAGGGTATGTATAAGGAGAGATTTGTCCAAATGCTAATCAAATGTATAACTTAATATAGCTAGCTATAATTAGTTTATAGGAAGTTAGGTTAAACCAATCTTTTGTACATGCATTATAAATAAAAAATTCATTACAGAAAAAATAATAGATAGAATATCTCACAAATTTTTTAATGAAATGATACAGAAAAGAATTAGGCAAGCCTAAGGAATCAAAAATCAACACAACACAAATATTAAAGGAAATGATGAGATTATAAATATCCTAAATAAACTATTTGATTCGTAAAGTAGTGCCTTCAAATCAATTAGCATTGAGATTGTTAAAAGTTGCTTTCTTATTCTTCTTTGATAATAAAGATGAAAATTTATCTTTTTTCATATATATTGAAGAATGAAATTGTCCTCCTCTTTCTTTATTGGTAGAGAACAAGAGTTATCATAAGAGCCAAGGACTAAGGGGTATCCAAATTCACCCGAGGCACGATGTCGACCTCATCCTATTTCAAGATGTTGGAGCCATGCACTTAGCAAGACTTGATCCTTGATGGGTTCATTAAGAACCATTTGACTTCACCAACAATTCAAGGGCCCATTGACTATAGTTAATAATTTCAATCCTTTTCTTCATAAGAAACATCTATTTAATATAATCGAGTCAAAGTTGCAGAGATAGCATCCATTATCTTCTTAAATTGATCAAATTGCTTCCCTAATATATTGAAGATTTAAAAGTATAAGTAGTAGTGGCATGAGAAGCATGGGTGGAATATTTTTGTTTACTCGAGATGCATTTAAATTGTTGCTTTTGGAATACTTGTAATTTAATTAATTTGTGTTTTTGTTATCATCTCATTCTCCAAAATTTTTAATGGAGGATTTGTAAGAAAATTAAATTGAGGTTGTGGAAACCCCACAAGGAAAGGTTCAATTTAGTTTCAGAGAAAAATTCGAACTATAATGTTGCTTGATTGTTACAAAATAGTAATTTAGGTTACATATAATTGGGTTGAATGGTAAGAAACAGTCCTTATGATAAGAAAAAGAACTTGCATTGTTATTACAAATGAACAAAATTGTCTTTTAGAACTATTAGGTAGGTCATGATGGCAGAACATGGGAGAGTGTTTGTTTTGCTCAAGAAGAAATGGAGCAAGTGGGTATCCATGGTATCATTTAGAAATATGGATAATACAATGTTGTTTCGAGGGTATCTTTCAAAATTCCAAAGTATTGTAAAGCTATTGATAAGCTCAAAAACTATCTGCCCATGGCTTGTCCAATGCAATCTTTTATAGAGCTTGGAGGATTTAAATGAAATCTTTTGTTAGTATCCCATTCAGGGCATTCCATGAGAAGATATTTCTATTTCTCTGAGGCATTTTGTCAAACAAATCAGGTGCCTTTCCTATGCTTATAGATTTTGCATATCCTGCAATCATGGCCTTCTGTCAATCAGTTCATGTCCCTCGTCTTTGCTTAAACATTTTGCACGGATATTTAAAAGGGCAATCAAGACAGTTGCAACTAAAGGATCTGAATAAATTCTTGTGATGGATGTCCATCCCCTGTTCAAAAGCTCCCATTTTCGCAAAGGTTGAGAGGAAGCTGGCAAAGGTTGTGATGTCTGGCTTTACACCTGCCCATCTCATTTGGTTGAAATCGTCTTAATCCTTTTCAAGAAATGGATCTTCTCCATACCCTGCAATCACAACATTCTGTGAGACCATATTTCTTCAAGGCATTCGGTAAAGCTGTTCACGTACCTTGTCTGTGCTTCCACATTTTGATTGAATCTCTACCATAGCATTTCCAACTATGATATTTGATAATTATTGGGCTGTGTTGTGCTGGGCTGTAAAAATCCTTGACCATTTCATGACAGTGGTGATATAAATGGGAATCATTGGGCGGGAATAAAGTTTGAATTCAAACATTAACGGTGCTAAATGGGACTCGACGGAATGGATTTGGGAGAATCTATGGGCTCACACTAGCCACCTCCTCTCCACGTGTAGCAATTGAATCCATGCCAGGAAGTTTTCTTTAAGGGAGGGGGCATGCAATTGCAAGGGAAGTGAAGCAACATAATATTGTTATGTTTGCAAATGCAACTCTGCCACATGAAAACATAGCTTCCATTGTTTTGGAAACTAAAATTCTTATTATCTTTACTATGAAAGAAAAGAGATGATCAGAAATCATGGGAGAAGAATGATGAATATATTGCTAACTGTGGTTAAGTGTTGTTGTGTGAAGAGTGCCGCATATGCAAAGAGCCACATCAACACAGTAACATTTTTGTCATTTTCAATGGGTGGAAAAGTCATGTGAAGGTAAGGCACAACAAATTCGAGGGTCCTAGAGCAATATTTCCAATTTGAATGTGATGGGTATCATGTAAAACAAGAATATGGCGTGTCAATATGGAAAATTAACTATGTAAATTGTGACTATATGTTTTTTATTCTAATTATTTCCAACATTGACCGACAATTTTTTATTAGACTTAAATCTCGTGCATTTTATTTCCACAAATATTTGTATCGACCAAGAAAAACTTTCACATAAAATTGAGATCGCTGGAAAACATAGACCAAATCATATGACACACACAAAAATAGAACATACTTCAAAAATATAAGAATAATAAAGAAATCAGGGGCAGAAACTAAATTTTCGGAGTTGAGATATCTTCAAGAAAAGCATTTTTTTCTAAAATCTATGTTGAATATCAAGCAACATTTTTAATTGTGGTTTATTCATGTGATCTTTGAACACTAAGATATATTTGATAACAAGTTAAATTATATAAAATTTAATTATATATCTGAATAATTTTGTATAAATTTTAACTGTTTATCATTATAAAAATTATATAGGTAGTAGAGTTTTGATCAAAAAAATAATTTTATTTTATGATTAAAAAATTAAATATTATTATATAGTAATCAAATTCAAGTTTCTAATATATATTTTTTTAAATGTTTGTGAATTTCATATATTAAAAAAAAAATCGTACATAGAGTAGAAACATCATTTTTGTCGAAACTCATCCAAGAATTGACAACAAAATTATAAATTGCTTTGTTTTAATTTTTTCTTTAGTTTTGGTAATGTTTATATTTATCCATATTGAAATAGAAAAGATTGTATTAGGCCTAATTTGATTAGGTTATCTTTTATGTGTTGATTAGTATATGTCCTACATAATTTTACATTGAATTTCAATGATTTTATCCTAATTTGATTCAATCTCCATGCATCTCAAAGGTATGAACATAATCAATAATCTCCACCATTAGTTAGTATGATTTTTTCATAGTCCATGAAGAATTGATATTATTACTTTTCATTTTAATAATGCATATTTATGAATCGACAGTTTGATTTTAAGTGAGTGTGATCCAAAATTTTCATTGAAAAAAAAAACCACAATTAAAATCAAAAGTAATCATATCAAATCTCCACCATTCATCACTCTAGATTAGACCCACAAATGCATAATTCACGTAGGTCACTTGCGTGCATGCATAATTGAACCTAACAATTCAAAATTGGATTGATAATTTCATCCCTTTTTTACCATTATTATTCAATTAAAGTCTAATTTATTCCACATTACAACCTAGGTTAGTGTTTGTAAGGACTAATTTCACTTCATTTAAATTATCATGAGATAATCAAAATAATATTTACATGAAAACATAATATAAAGATTATGTAACATCCTAGTAAGGGCATCATTAGCTCGCAACATCATTCTAGGTGTCCTACATACTTGCTTAATGTCTTTAATCCTCGTGCATCACCATTGTAGATAATTATTTTTATTTGTTTGTTTATTCTAGATTTATAGAAATAACATTTTTTCTCATAATAAAACTATCTAATGATCTTTATATCCATAAAACGTTTTAAAAAAAATACAATTGATTTTTTTTCTCTCTTAAATGTTAAACATAATCTAACTTCTCATACATATTGCACAACTCATCATATCCAACCATATTTCACATACTTAATATAAAATATAAACTCAACTTATTGAAAAATTATTGTCCGTATAAAAATGTGTTTACCAAATTTATTCAAGTGGTTTGTCAATCAAACTCTCAGATCAAATTTATGACCTCTAGAACTTGGGTCTCTTGAAATGGGAAATATAAAAATGTATTGGAATATAAATGAGTTGTAAAATTACATGTGTTGGTGTGTGTTTTAACACATCATAGGGAATCTTGAATTAAAAATAATTTGGACACCACTTTTAGCTGGTTTTAGCTCATGGCTTTGTAATACCATTTGATAGTTTCTTGTATTTTATATCCTATAAACTAGCTACTTGAGATGGAGGTTATGTGTAAGAGTCTTAAATATATTCAATTACCATTGGATGTCTAGTTAGTGATACTTCTATGAGAAACTTGTTATGCAAGTATATAGTATTACTTTGTTTATTTTTAAATAATAAATTGGGTATCTTTAAAGTGTGCTATTTTTCTTTTGGAAGGATTTTCCCCATGTAAATCATTGATTTTGGTATAGATGTCATTTGTTATATCCTATAAATTAGGTGCATCAGATGGAGGTTATGTGTAAGAGTCTTATAGGTATTCAATTACCTTTGGATGTCTAGTTAGTGATACTTCTAAAACCCAATTAAAAATTAACCAAACAGTTGCTTAACACATTTTACCCTACACTATTCTAGCACATAAATTCATCAAATCATGAATGTTGATAACAATAATTTCAATATCATTGAGAAGAATCAAATAGTAAAATAATAGTATAAGATTGTAGCATCGTAAATTGTACACCCTTAATTGGGTTGCACAATTCCATGCTTAGGTTAGCACCCACCTTAGTGTGTTGCATTTACATTTTAAATCCTCTTTAAGCATTTAATTAAATCTAAAATCCTCTTTTATCACTTCACACATCATAAAAATGGGCCCTTAACTATAAGTGTGCCCCTTTTATTTTTTATTTTTTTAATTAATTCATTCATCAAATCCCTAACTATGTTCTATTTCGACCTTCAAGGCTTGATTTCACATATCTAAACATCTTGAATCATCACATCGAGTTGGGGATCACCTTATAATCATGATACCTTGCATCCCTAAAAATTTGAAAAAAAGTTGGTTAGACCGATGTGGTTCACATCGGTCCCTACTTTTTCTCCTCGAATTTTAGGATCATGTTTTGGAAATATTATAATGTTTAAAACCGAATTGGTGTGAAATTATATGATTTCTAGGTCGACCTATGATCAAAAGTAAAGTTAGGGTTTCATACATATAACCTTTCCTTTCCTCATTTGAAGGATCTGACAACTCTAGCAATTGAAGGAGCCTCTTATGAAGTGAAACTATAAGTTTATGTGAAGTGTTCAATTAGAAAATTAAGCTTCTTATAAATTCTACATCAACCATTTTCATCATCAATTGAAGCTTTAAAGATATTGAAGAATAATAGGAGACATCTGACTGTTGATTGGCTTGTACCTCTCCCTTAGGGTTTGGTATGATTTTATGTTATTTTTATATGTCTGTATGAGTTTCACAATACTTATTTTCAGACCTATATTGTTGCATTAGATCAATTTTTGTATTTGTATTTTGAAGCATTCTCATTTACATCATGTTCATTTAGGGTTGTATGCTCATATCATAGGATAGAACTCTTATTCTTATATTTTAGTACATTTAAGATCTTCTACACACATAAGGTTCTTGCACACACATTTTCAATACATTATTGGCTATTGTGGAGGTAAAAATCACCAAAACGAGGGGTTTGACTAAGGTAAAACACTATATAGCCACCCAAACACCATTTTTCAAGTTACGAGTGTAGGTAAAGGAATCTAATGGATGCACGATCTTTTGGAAAGACAGAACTCACAAGTGCAGTCCTAGATCCAAAAACAGGCCCCAAAACACTAGGACCATGGCGCCCAGCACCCTAGTCCGCAATATATTTCTGTAGTTTTTAGCAGTTCAACTTGCAAGGATCTTAATCTGTAGTTTTTAGGATTCTAGCTCAGTGCAGTATTAGGGACCAAGGCACCTAGCACCGTAGTCCTGCTCAGTCACACTCAAATTTTCGTGACAGGTGCACGTCTGAGTTTAATTCATTTAGTCTTTCTTCTAATTCAATCTTATTAAATATTTAATATTTAATCATGCACTATGCATTCTTCTAAGGTCTCCATTAATTAAATAATTTTATAATTATTTAATCTTCTTTTCCATCTCAACTCATCTCCACATCACTCAATGTTGCCAACTCACAATTTTGTTGCTAAAATTTTTATTAATTTTCAATTATTAAATAGCCATATTTATCTTCAACTTCCATCTCCTAAATAAAATAATGTGTATGTACACACATTTTCAACTCCCCTATATTCTCTCCAACATCCAGAAAAATGAAGCAGGTAAATATTGATAACGCAGGTAAATATTGTTAACGCTCACAAAGATCTGTAAATATTGACAACACCATCCAGAAAAATGAAGCATCTGTACCTCCATTCTATGTGAAAGCGCAACAAAGCAATCACACTCGCTGAACAGTCCGCTACTTTGTAAGGGTTCATCAATGAATGCTTAAATCAATTACCTTTCGTATTCCTGACAACTATGGGAATTCACCATGGTATCATTGAATTTAATTTTATTTGAATTTTAAATAATTTGGAATTAATTTGTGTATAATCTATGTCTTGACATCCGTCGTTTTAACTGATGGAGATAATCTAATTTAGAATTATAGTTGTTATTTTGAACCCGTTAACAAATTGCCCCAAACTTATCTTACTTCCTTTCAACTAGTTGTTAGTTGTTGAGATAATTTGCACATTATGGTGTTGCAAAATTTCATAACAAGTATTTCATCCTTATTCAAACCATTAAATTCACTTTAGGGGTTTGACTAAGAAGAATAATCCCTCCACGATAAACTTTCACTATTCTCTATAGACACCACAATTTTAGATATCAAAGGTGAAGAGAATGTTATAGGTCATAGGGGTGTATGTTGTTTACATAGATTTAGGTAAAAACCTTACTCGTGGGAATCAATTTTGCTAGTACTAATTAAATTGGAACGCAAAAGATATCATCTTGTAGTTTATTAGAGTACTATTGTTGCACATTTTTTACACTCCAATTCAAAAGTTTTTTTTAATAATGGGTAGATGGATAAAATATTTATGTTGTAACATTCTTATAATGGTTATTGTATATTCAACATTAGGAGGTAGATGACTTGGTATTTTTGTAATATTTTTGAAACAATGGGATTTCAGACCTCTAAGCTAAAACGATCTCAAGGTCCTTTTGTAACATTGGAACATAAATAGGCCTTATTATTGTCCTAAACAAGAGAGCTAGGTGTTGAGATTATGTTCTTTAATTGAAAAAGAATGAGATAGTGATGTTTGTGTATGTAATCTAGACTAAAAATGACAAAATGATTAAATTTAATTGTATACAGTAGATATAGGATGAAAAGCATGAACAATAAGATAGATATGAGATGAGAATACATAGAGGAACTATGATCCAAAATTTGAAGCTAACTATATACAGGATATAAGCTTTGGGTGCCCTAGTCTAAAAGTGATGAAGGTTGTGGAAGATGACTAAAAATGCGATTAGGAGGCTCCACACATCTATCTCTCAAAAAATTGGGTCATTATAGAGAAAAAAGGGTGTTAGGAACCCTAGTATTCCATCTATTCAACATCCATCATAGTCTATCACTATTTATTGTGCTCTTCTATAGCTCTCTCACTATTAGATTTGAACCTACACACACATAAAAGGGGAAAATGGCTGTGTTGTATAAGGGCTTGCCTAATTCAAACCCTATGTTTGTGTTCCCACCTCCACAACAACTATGATGAGTGATAGAGTGCATGCGCTTGCAAAGATAGAGGCTAAATCAATGGTGAAATATTGAAATGGCATGATTCCCTTTAGTAATGTGATTCTCTTTTGGAAGTCCTGCAAATAATAGTGCAATAAAAGAATGAAAATAAATGACAAATATGAATCCATACTTGAATATAGAATTCTTGCAGTCTACTTCTTTATATATTTATAGCTCTATATTTGATTATATTGTAATGTGATTACTAGATATTCTTATCTACCTTAGGGCCTTATGAATGATCGAAGATGTCCTTTATATAGGGATTACAAGGTTATTTTAAATATAGATTAGAAAATAATGATCAAATGCAAATAATTCTTAGACCAAATCACTAATAATGAAGGTGGAGACTTGCAATAATAAAATTTGAGCTTCTTTTAGAGGGACTAGAGCATTAAGGAATAGGTCCACTTAAAAAGGAACCTTCAAAAGGGGAAACTTAAAATGTCAGGATCCTAAACATAGGACCTAGTCTTCAATTTTATATTTGATGATGATTAAGTTATAGGCTTATCAGTAAAATTATAGGGTAGGATAGAGCACAAATGGTCTTAAAATGATCTAATAGAAACCTCACTAAAGTAGGTACTAGATAAACTTTAAATTTTTTAACGTAAAAAATTTATGACGTAATATTTAGCCCCTACTTTAGTGAAAGTATGATCTTATGCTCATACTCATAGTAAAGAAATATAGCAGTTGAGAGCAAGGCACTCTAGGGATAGGATAACACTAAGTTAAGGGATTTGCAAGCTCTAGAGCCTAGGATCTTTTCAACCTACACAAGAATACTAAAAGAAGGATACACTTACTAAGGACACAAAAGGAACACAAAGCACAAAAAAGGATAGTAGTAATAAGACAAACAAAGGTTCCAATTCAACTAGGTGAAGAGACCTCAATTAAAAATTTGTGCCAAATATTAATTATCATTCCCAAAATGCTATTGTAAAGACACGTGGACTTTTAGAAAGAGACTAAACCATACACCACTAAGACGATATTCCATGGTTTACAAATCAACAAGTGTGCTGTGTTGGGGGTCCACAGACATTCCAAGCTACATGAATTTACCTAGCTAATAAGTCGTGTTATGTTTGGTCATTCATATATGGACAAGTGCAAGAAGACGAGCACAATTTTGGGGAAGTTTGTGCATTGGGAAAGATACCACTAGAAATGGGTACCTATAATGCATCAGAGCCTGAGACTAAAATTCAATAATGATTGCCCATTTTTTAAATAGTAGGTAACCATTATTTAAAAAACAAGTAATGTTATCTTAAATATTTATATTTTTTAAAAAGGTACCCATTATTTTAAAGTATTTTTTATTAATTTCTACAAACTCATTTTCACACCTTAAATAATGAGTGCTCATTACATTCAAATAATGGGTACCCGTTATTTAAAGTTTGAAATTCCAACCTGCCATTTGCATTAGGTTTCAGCTCAGCAACTAGGCTTGGTTAGCCCGACCCTTAGCCTTGGACCTACAAGTACAAGGATATGTCAATAATAGTGGAAAATACTGACTTTAATGTATATCTATAGCCTTCTTTGACATAACTGTTTGACGAAATTAAAACACATTATAGATTATGGTGTGTAGATTTCAAATATGTAAATTTTTTTGGATATTTGGAATTTTTTTTTCTATTTTTCAATTATTATTTTTATGAAAATCATATTTTTAATTTATTTAATAAATTTTGTATTATTTACATTTGAGGGTCCAAGAGTTAGCATTTTGTGTCAATGTAGGCCTAGGTTGAGTTCATTCTTCTTAGGTTTGCATTTTTGTGTAAATAGTGGGTTTGAGTGGGTGGTTGACCTTCTTGATGGTCAAGAGTGTCAAAACTTGGTATAGGCATTAGGGAGGGTTAAATAGGTCTTAGACATGTTTTAAAAGCTGTATGTGATGAATTGGAATAGGTCTTATAGGTTGGAAAGACCAAAAGTGCAAAAATCACAAAGTTGCAAAAAGTTGTCATGACAACTTTTGAAAGTTATCATGACAACTTTTGTCCTGAATTGGTTAGCGGTGGAGTTAGGGTTTGTTCAATGCCCTAGGAGGACTCCACACATGGGAAAGCTCTAAATACCCTCTCTTGCATGTTTACCAAGGTTAGAGAAGTGTGTGATGTAAGTTCAACAACTGAAACTACTCATTTTTAGTCTTGTTGACAACATTTTGGTTTGATTTCACTCATTTTGCAATTGAATATGGATTGAATCCATTGATTCAGAAATGGATTGAGTTACTCTTATGTTTCATTGTGTTGTTGGTTCAATCATTGGTGTTTTCTTGCTTAAGTTTGCAAGTAGCCAGTTTTGGCTTGTATATAGCAGTTTTCTTGTAAATATGGTCCCCATGAGTTCCGAACGTGCTAAAATCATGGATAGTTGGGACATGATAGAAAACCACCTATACATTATACATATGCAGGTTCAATTTCTGGAGAAGAGTTTAAGTATGACTGCCACCTTGTTCTAGGCAAGTCCACGAGCAACTAGGCTAGAGGAAATAAGGTGAAAATGAAGTGCTAAGTGTAGGGGTGTGTGCCAAATCACCATTTCAGAGTTTGGAGGGGTCCATGGAGTTGGGAAAGATTTTTCCATGCAAGGAGGAGATTTGACAAATCTATTTGATGCAAAAACCCCAACTTGTTCATTCACTGCTCGTTAAAGGCCTAGTAAACCCTTAAAAACCCTCATTTTGGGGTTAGTACATTGTACGGTGAAACCAGGGGCCAAAACCAAAAAAATCCTTTAGTGTTAGGTGTATCTTTGAAGAAAATCCAAACTTATTTTGGGGTCTTTTGCATCGTTTTCCTTCAAGCCCTAGAAAACCGGACTTGGAGGCCTAATCGGGGCTCATTCCTTGTAGCCCTTTTCTAGGCAAGATTTTGAAATCGATAAGAAACCTAATGATTGCAAACCACTAATGGACCCTAAATGCAATCAAAACATGTTAGAAGATACCTACACACCTCTGCATCATCCCACGATAGCAGGAGGTCAGTTTGACAAGTTGAAGCCAAGAGGCCAGAATTGAGCATCTAAGAAGCACTGTGAATTGATAGGGTTCCTAACCAAAACACCTAAAGAAAACACCTTAGAATGGTCAAGAATCAATACCTAGAAGAGATTGAGAAGTAATTGGAGGTATAGAGTGCAATTAGGCCTGGTGAGTTGGTGGAATTGAGAAACACAAACTAGGTGAAGTGTTTAGCAGGCTTGGTAAACCCCATCAAATTGGTATCAGAGCCTATAAGATTTGGGTGAAAAGAGTTGATGTCATCAGTGGAATATGTAAGAGACAAAATCATGGTGACCAATGCAGAGTTGGCAAGGAAAGTGGATGATCAGGAGGAAGAGAATAGACTCCTGAAAGAGAAATTGATTGAATTGGAGAGTAAGCTTGGTGCAATTGAAACTAAGGTTGATGAAGTGTTGGTAAAGGTTGAAGGAGCGGAAGGGAAGGGTAAAGAAGTGTTAGAGATAGACAAAGTGCCTGAACCAGATCCTGTCCTAGAGAAAGAACCTTTCCTGAAGGCGTTGAAAGCCTTGAGTGGTAAATCACTAGAAGGATTGTCATCGTTCACTGCTAAGATGGAGGCAGAAGTGGTCCTATAATGGATCGAAGGTATGGAGAACCACTTTGAATATGAAGGTATAACTGAATCCTAGAGAGTCATGGTAGATAAGTCCAGGATGAGAGGAGCTGCTCTCACATGGTGGCAATTTGTAAAAGATGAGAGGAGTTGCTCTCACATGGTGGCAATTTGTAAAAGATGAGAGGAAGAAAATGGATGAAGCACCCATCTCTTCTTGGAAAGGGATGCTTGTAAAAATTAAAGAAGTCTACCTCCCTGATGACTATGAAGTGCAAATCCATAGGAAGAGACAAAATTTAAGACAAAAAGACCTTGATGTTAGTAGCTACATGGAGGGGTTTCACAAACTTAGCCTTAGATATCAAGTGGTGGAAGAAGAGAGTCTCAAGGTTGCTAGGTACCTAAATGGTCTACGGTGGAACATCCAAGAAGAAATCAGCCTAATGAGCCCAAAAATAGTCCATCAAACCTTTCAACTTGCCCTTAAGGTGGAGGAAAAACTGAAAAGAAAACATGACTCAAGCAGCAATAAAGGCCATAGGGGAGGCTTTCGAGGAAGAAGTACTGAACAAAGAACTAGGTGACCTCAGAGGTTGCCTTAGAGTCAGAAGTAGGTGACAACTTGATGATAAGGAGAACTTTGATCAAAGAACTGGTCAGAGAAGAGCCTAGCCAAAGAAGGTCCTTCTTTAGAATCAAATGCAAGATTATGGGCAAAGTGTGCAAAGTGCTCATTGATTCAAGGTCTACAGACAATATTGTATTAGAAGAGGCAGTGAGTAAACTCAAATTGCAAAGGATACCTCACAACAATCCTTGTAGATTCACCTGGTTAAACAAAGGCCAACATGTTCTGGTCAATGAGCAAGCATGGGTGGATTTTACCATTGGAAGTTATAAGGACAAGGTATTATGTGATGTCCTACCCATGGATGCATGTCATCTCCTATTAGGAAGACCATGGCAATTTGATAGACAAGCTATCCATGATGGAGCCAAGAATGCATACTCATTCAAGAAAGATGGAGTCACATTCAAGATTCACTCTATCCTTGAGGAAGGTGAGAAAAGGGCAGCAGGTCCTAATGTTCTTTTGGTAAGTGAAAAATAGTTTTTGAAGACACTTGAGCAAGGTGAAGGTGTAGGATTTGCACTAGTGATGAACCCTAAAGAGGAAGACAAGAAAGAACAGTTAGATTTGCCAAAAGAGGTGCAAGATTTGTTGAAGAAATTCAAAGGCGTAGTAAGTGACGGACAACTAGCCACATTACCTCCTAAAAGAGCCATAAGCCATCAAATAGACTTCATTCCCGAAGCATCCTTACCTAACAAGGAAACTTATAAGATGACTCCCCAACAAAAATTTGAGATTACCAAGCAAATCCAAGAGCTCTTAGACCAAGGCCTAATTAGGAAAAGCATTAGCCCCTGTGCTGTCCCTACCATGTTAGCCCCAAAGAAAGGTGGTACTTGGAGGTTGTGTACTGATTATAGAGCCATAAATAGGATCACCATTAGATATAGGTTCCCTATTCCTAGAATAGAAGACCTCATGGATTGTTTAGGGGAAGCTAAGTTCTTTGCCAAGAGTGACCTTAAAAGTGGATATCACCAAATTAGGATTAAAGAGGGTGATGAGTGGAAAACAACATTCAAGACAACAAAGGGACTTTATGAGTGGCTTGTAATGCCATTTGGATTATCCAATGATCCAAGCACCATCATGAGACTCATGAATGAGGTGATGAAGGATTTCATAGGTAAATTTGTGGTGGTATATCTCGATGGTAGATCATATTACTCATTTGCAAGATGTATTACAAAGATTGTATGATGAAAAGCTAACCATGAACTTGGATAAGTGTGAGTTTGTCAACCAAGAGTTGGTTTACCTTGGGTTTGAATTGTCTCAAGGACACCTCTACATGGATCCCAGCAAGGTTGAATCTAGAGTAAATTGGCCCACTCCTAAGTTAGCAATAGAGGTGAGAAGCTTCCATGGACTAGCTCAGTACTATAGGAAGTTCATTAGACAATTCAGTGCTATATGTGCACCAATGTTAGATACCATTAGAGGTGGAATGAAGGAAAAATTTTAGGGGAATGAGGAAGCCACCAAAGGTTTTGAAACCTTGAAGGGGAAGATAGCTACTCAATCGGTGCTAGTGTTGCCTAGTTTTGAGAAATTTTTCATTGTAGAATGTGATGCAAGCAATGTTGAGATAGGTGTTGTCTTAAGCCAATAAGAAAGACTAGTAGCTTTCCATAGTGAGAAGATAAGTGATTCCAAGAAGAAATACTCCTATTATGATCTTGAGTTGCATGCTTTAGTGTAGGCTTTGAGAAAGTGGAGACACTATCTCCTCCCTAAGGAATTTGTAGTCTATATAGATAACCCAGCATTGAGTTTCCTAAAATCACAAGATAAACTCAGTCATAAGCATATGAAATGGGTGGAGTATATGCAGGCCTATACATTCACCATTAAGTACAAGAAAGGGCAGTTAAACTAGGTAGCTGATGCATTGAGTAGCAGACTTTTGACAATCCAAGAGATCCAATTGAGAAGCATAGGTGTTGATAGTTTTAGAGGCTTATATCCAGAGGATGAAGACTTCTCAAATGCCTACAAGGTGTAAAAGGAGTATCAAAACCACTTCCATAGTGAGTATTCTGATTTTACTTTGCAAAATGGACTATTGTTTAGAGGTGGGTAGCATTGTGTGTCTAGAGGCTCAATGAGGGAAAATCTCATACAAGAGAAGCATAATGGAAGCCTTAGTGGATATTTTGGAGTCAATAAGACTCAAGAGTTGGTTCAAATGTACTACTATTGCCCAAGGATGAGTCAAGATGTGAAGAAGTATATGGAGACTTGCATAGTTTGCCAAAAGGCCAAAGGTACTTCTACAAATGCCAGTTTATACCAACCTCTTCCTATACCAAATAGACCTTGGGAATGCATTAGTATGGACTTTGTAGTAGGTTTACCAAGGACAAAACATGGATATGACAACATTTATGTCATTGTGGAGAGATTTAGCAAAATGGCTCACTTTGTGCCTTGAAAGACTACTCATGATGCATGCCAAGTAGCTCAATTGTTCTTCAAAGAGGTAGTGAGGATACATGGTTTACCCATGAGAATTGTTTCCAATAGAGACTCAAAGTTCATGAGTAATTTTTGGAAGACACTCTGGCAAAAGCTTGGCCCCAACCTCTCTTTTGGATTACCCTATCATCCTCAAATAGATGGGCAGACCGAAGTGGTGAATAGGAGCTTGGAAAACTTATTAAGGTGCCTTACTAAGGAATATGGTCAGACATAGGATCAAGTACTCTCACAAGCTGAATATGCATACAATGACACCATGAATAGGACTACCGACAAGAGCCCTTTTGAGGTGGTCTATGGAGTGCACCCAAGAGGAATTTTGGAGTTGAGAGACTTAGGTAGTGCAGCAGCAAGAAGTGGATATGCAAAAGACTTTGCTTAATCAATGAAGGAAGTACATGAATTAGTCAAGCAAGAATTGAAGGAGAACACAAGCAAACTCAAGCAAGCATTGAAGGAGAACATAAGAAAACTCAAGCAAAAAGTTGATGAAAGGAGGAAAAATCTACAATTTCAAGTGGGAGATCTTGTCATGGTGTACCTAAAAAAAGAAAGGCTACAGCAAGGAGTGCCTAACAAGTTACAAATGAGAAGGATAGGTCCATGTACCATTCTAGCCAAGTATAGAGAAAATGCATACAAGGGGGATCTACCTAGTGACATAGGATTGTCACCAGTTTTCAACATAGCAGACTTAATTGACTATAAGGGACCAATTCAAGGTTCATATTGTAGTCAGTCAGAGGTATCAGATGATGTGAACCACCTTCAATTACCAGCCAAACCAAATCCACAGCCCGAGAAGGTGTTGAGTTCAAGGATCACCAAGAAGACGAGGTATCAAGCCTATTGGGAGAACCTCATCAAATGGCAGGGTATGTATGATGTTGAAGCTACATGGGTGATTGAGATAGAGTTTAAGAAGCTTGGGATTGATTAGAATCTGATTTCCAAAGAGGTGACATGATCTTCTTTTGTTTGGGAGAATGGTGCAGGAGCACCTAGGACTTAGGCAAATTATTTTTAACAATTTTGGCTTGTATTGACCCAAGTGAAGTCATTAGTGAATAAGGATTCTAGGAGGGTCCAAGATTTGGTATTTTTTTTCAATGTAGGCCTAGGTTGAGTTAATTCTTCTTAGGTTTGCATTTTTGTGTAAATAGTGGGTTTGAGTAGGTGGTTGACCTTCTTGATGGTCAAAAGTGTCAAAAATTGATATAGGAATTAGGGAGGGTTAAATAGGGCTTAGACATGTTTGAAAATTCATATGTTTTGATTTGGAATAGGTCTTATAGGTTGGAGAGACCAAAAGTGCAAAAATTACAAAGTTGCAAAAAGTTGTCATGACCATATAATGTTTAAAACTGGTTTGAGTGAATATATGCAACCAAGGAATCATAAACTCGAAGATCTATTTATTAAACTGTAGGAAGCATATAAGTGAGAACTAAAGAGTATAGCAATGGGAAGATAAATAGATTAGTATATATTGTGAAACTTTTAAGAATGAAATAGGTATTATATGTATATAATCTAAAATGAATGCATAAACATGAGAATGAATTATAAATTCTAGAGAATCCTTTAATTACATAATATATTCTAGCATCACATTTAGTACATCATCATATATAATTTATATATAGATTAAACTTGTTGTCTTGACATTTTCTTATTTCTAACGAGAGAAACTATATATGGTGAATGCAAGGGAGTTGAATATTTTTATGGATTTTTAAAATTTTAATTAACTTTGTATTTTAGTCTTCACATTGAAAATCTATATTTTCCTCGAAAAGAATTGTTCAAATTATATCACATAACACATTCTCATATCTTGATATAGGTAAACAAAAAGATCAAGAATATTTAGGAATATTTATCGAGTGCTTTTAATGAAAAGTGATTAACATGAATAATATACTTTTACTAAAGAAAACTTTTAAAAGATTATGAATTTCTTTTAAATCATAAGAAATGTTGTTCCTAAAATTACATTAAACCTTGGTAAAATATTATTTTCTTTCTTTATCATTGAGATAATAGAGTTGTTCACCACACACCATCTACCATCTACTATTTTGTTTTGGTAGATAAATTATAGAACTTTTAAATACAATAATATCCTGCCTTAACAGGAATTAAAAATAGGAAAAAAAAAAGGTGTTTCAAATCAATACGATGGACTCAAAAACTACTGAGTTAAAAACCTTGTAAAACATTATTTTCATTCTTTATTATTGAAACAGATAGATCCGTTCATCACCCTTTGTCCTCAGACTGCTGTTTTGTTCTTTTATTATAATTAATGCCACATCAGCTTACAATCAATGTCAAAGTCAATGCGCATCCTGTTGTCCAAAGGCGCCCGTGTCCAAAGGATTGCACTGGAACCGCCATGCTTACCCATCTCTTTCACTCATCTACTACGACCCTGAATTTCTGCTGTGTGCTGGACTGAACCCATACAATACGGCAATGAAAAAAGGATTTTTTTACCCATAAAATCAAATCATGTGCTATGATGAAATTTGTAGGAAACATATTTTCTTAATATTAAAATATGACTTTGAAGAGTCTACCTGTAGAAGAGTGTAATGTTGAAAGGGGAGTGTGTAGCAATGCGTGGAGACAAGGGGAAACCTGTGTAAAGGTGAAGAAACGAAAAAATCAGTAACCACACCTTTGTAGACAACTGAAATGAAACAACAACAATGTGAAATTTATTTATTTATTTATTTATTTTTTTGGAATCTGGGGTGTCCCACAGGAGATAGCCTATCGATTAATTATAATAATATATTGATTTGTAGTGAAATATATTATTGAGAAAGAAATAAGATTAATTATTTGATGTAAGTAGTCATTCTTAGTTTCTTTTATATGTATGAATTTAAAAATTTAAATAGATGAATAAATCATTACTTGAAATGTCAATAAATATGAATAGAATTGTAGTTAGGAATTTTATCAAGTAAAATTTAGATTGTCACTTTTGTGATTGTTAATGTAGGTTGCATCTAACATAATAACAATGAGAGCTCTATGAAAGCAAGAAGCCATACAAAGGGCAATTGTAAGTTGATACAATATTTATAGAGTACTTTTAGTTCACTCATTTACTTTGTACAATTTCAAAATAGTCTACCTAAGCTCAATTATTATAGACAAAATATGATCTATTTCATCCAATATTTTTTAAATGTAATAGAATTATATACTTGTAATGAGGTTATATAATATTGTTTTCAAAAATAGTTCTTTCAAATCATTCAATGTTTCAATTAGCAATTTGTATTTGAGAAAGGTCCAAAGGTACAACAAAACAAAGCCAAGTATATTTAATGGTCAAAGTTCTATGAATGCAACGTATATATGTCTCATTTGTTATGATTAAGGTGCCATCAACCTTGTAAATCTTGTATAATTAATTATTCCTATTGTTTGTAAAATTCCATAATGGAATATGTACTTACTAAGAAATGGTCTTATTTCAGCTACATTTAGATCTCAATACCTAAAAAGGGGTGTGGGGGCACTTACCCCCCACTACTGTTGCCCCTCCAAGATTCTCCCTAGCAGGGGTTCTAGGGTAGTTCTCCCAAATGGAATTTTTTAGAAAATTGCATTGTAAAATTATATAATTTTTTAGTCAATCTAAATCATTCATCATTAGGTCATAGAAATTATGGTAGGATTCATTTCCTTAGAAGGAAACACATTTTAATGAGGGCATTGTATTAAGATTGCGACAAGATAGAGAGTTCAGATAAAAGAATAGACGATGTTGAAATAAAGACAAAAAGTGAAGGGTGTTAGTGATGTATTGTAAACTCTATTGAAATTTATATAGACCAGTGCACATCTCTTCTTGTGTTTATTTTTTTCTCAAAAATATATTTCCACATAAATATTATATTTTTCGTATATTCTTTTATTTCCTTTTTTTTCCCTAATTTGTTTTCCTATTATCTCTATTTGGTTCTGCATTGGATCAATAATTATAATTACTAAAACTAGATTATCATTCTATAGATATTTACCTTTATTTCAAACTTTATTTACTTTGAAGAAGTTCATAAATGAAACTTTAAAACTTTTCTTCCATGTTCCTTTTCATTATTTACCTCAATCTAGTTTGTTTTTCTATTTTTGTTCAATCTTAATTTTTCCTTGGCAAAGATTTTAGTCTTTACGATATTTCCTTTAAATAAGGGTTTGTGAACTTCATCCTACGGAGGGGAGGAGATGTTCAATTGCTCAAAAACATATTGTAGAAAGATCACCCACAAATCAAGATATTTACATTTTGAAATAGACATAAATTTGGTTGAACTATATCACGTGGTCCAAAAAAATGATCCTATAATATAACATATTTGTAAATTAAAAAAATATATTAATAGAAATCGTTAGAGATCAAAATAAATTATAATAAAACATAATAAATTTTAAAATAAAAATCAAATAATACAAAAAATTAAATTAAATACTATAATTTTTAAAATAATAAAATATACAATTTCATCCCTTAAAATTACATTTTACACATCAAATTATTTAATAAAACAAAAACAATTAAAAAACCAAGGAATCATTTTGAATTTCATATATTACACACCAACAATTTCTTACACACCTCATGCTAAAAGAAAACTTTGTCATTATACTAACAAAACCCTCTATACAGTTGTATCTACTTTGATCTATTAACCTCTTATACACCCATCAATAGCTAATATTACAACATCATACAAATCGAAGGCTCTCTTTCTCACCCTTTTATTTAAAGTCAATACTCCAATCACAACAGAGAATCCCAAACCATAACTCAATCCAAGTCCGACTGCCCATCCTATCATTTCACCATCTGAATTCTTTGCTTCACCAATTCTCTCAATACTTGTGCAGTTGCCATAGCCAGAAGAGTTGTTGCAGACGCTTATATTGGTAAATGGAATCCCACTTAGCTTAGAATTGCCTAAGTAGGATGACTCCCCAAAAGTTAGAAACTGTCCTCCATGGGGTACTTTTCCATCAAGCATGTTGTAAGATAGATTCAAGAACTCCAAATAACTCAGGAACTCAAGTTCTAAGGGAATGTTGCCATTCAACCTGTTTAGCGAGAGGTCCAGAGACTCTAGCTGATCCATGTGTCCCAATGTTTTTGGGATTCGGCCACTGAGATGATTCCTTGAAAGGTTAAGGGCTATCAAGCCTTGAAGAGATCCCATTTCGGGAGGAATGCTCCCAGATAAGTTGTTGTTTGAAAGATCAATACATTTAAGAATAAAGAGAACTTTCACAAATTCAACATCCCAGCCTTTCCAGGAAATTGTAATTTTATTTGTATATCTAACGTCTTCCAAATGGTTTGAATTATTCTGCGATGCATTGACCATTGCAAGCAGGTTTGTAAGGTTGCTTGGAATAGCTCCTGAAAGGTGGTTGCCAGAAAGATCCAGAATTTGAAGATTCGGAAGGCCAATTACCTGGCGTGGAATACTGCCATGAAAATGATTAGACCTTAAGACCAACACATGCAGCTGTGATAGCTTTCCAATCCAGTGGGGAAGGGTGCCTACCAAATCATTATTTCCCAAATCCAATACTTGCAGAGATCGGCCTTCTGAAATGGATAAGGGAATAACTCCTCTCAAATGATTACCATTGAGCTTCAATGTATGCATGTTTGTAATGTTGCCCCACTCTGCTGGCAATTTACCTTCCAGATGATTTTCTGCCAAATCTAGAACACTAAGAGAAGAACAATTCCTGGTTAAATGAGGAGGAATGACACTGCTCAGCGTATTTTTTGAAAGGTCAAGAACCTGCAAATATGGAGTGCAAATAAAATCTGGAATCGCTCCGCTGAGGTTATTCCGCGACAAGGATAAGAACCTTGCATTTTCAAGATACGCACCGTTGTGACTAGGAATAGAACCATTAAACTGATTCATTGACAGAT
Source organism: Cryptomeria japonica (assembly GCF_030272615.1). NCBI lineage: Eukaryota > Viridiplantae > Streptophyta > Pinopsida > Cupressales > Cupressaceae > Cryptomeria > Cryptomeria japonica. Next base: position 634,104,220 of record NC_081412.1, read on the forward strand.
CTAGCAGATCAGCACCAGCAGGAGGAAGAGGAAGAGCACCTTCTAAGCTATTATTGTGCAAATCTAGAGAGTCAAAATACATGGGCAAGGTTAGTCTAGATGGCAATGACCCTGTTAATTGATTACAACTAAGGTTCAAACTATAAAGGCTGGGTAAGTTCCATATCCAAGATGGAATATTTGTTTGGATACTGTTAGCAGATAGGTCCAGAACTTTCAAGTCATATTGGGTCACAAGAAACGATGGAATTCTATCTAAATTGCAAGAGCCTAGTCCCAAAAAGGAAAGCTTAAACTGCGGAATCCATGTCGAATCAATGTTTACAGTTAACTGATTGTAAGAAAGATACAGGCTATCAAGACTAGTGAGATTATCGAATACTGAAAGGGAAATGAGGCCGCTTAAACTATTGGAATCGAGCCAAAGGCTTCTTAAGTTAACAAGATTTGAAATTGTAGATGGAATCGTACCATTCAATTCGTTGGCATAAAGGTGAAGACTAACAAGGGAAGAAAGTGAGTCCAATGAAGCTGGGATTACCCCAGTTAACTTGTTGTAGGACAGGTCCAATTCAACAAGTTTAGAGAGATTGAGTATGGAGACAGGAAACTCACCTTCAATAGAGATATCAGACAGATGAAGACTCTTCAAGGACGACACATTCCCTATAGCAGCCGGAATCTCACCTTCAATTCTGGTATCTGACAGATCAAGAATTTGCAAGGACGACAAATTCCCTATAGCAGGTGGAATCTTACCTTCAATTCTGGTATCTGACAGATCAAGACTTTGCAAGGACAACAAATTCCCTATAGAAGCTGGAATCTCACCTTCAATTCTGGTATCTGAAAGACGAAGATGCTCCAAGCATGAGATATTCCATATAGCAGATGGAATTCGGCCCTTGATGGCTGTCCCTGAAAGAACAATCCTGGTTAGTGACAAAGAAGACTTTCGTTGTCCAATGAAAGAAATGTCTCCTCCAAGATTCTCATTCCTAGAGAGATCAAGAGAGAGCAAGCGCCCAGTCACATTTTCAAACCAAGCTGGTATATGTGCTGACAAATAGTTATCTGATAGATCGAGATGAAGGAGAGAGGTGAGGTTGAGAAGGGAATTGGGAATTTGTCCTCCAAGCCCACAGTCAAACATGCGGAGTTTTTGAAGGTTGGATAAACTGCCAACAGCTTCACCCCACTCTTTGCTTGCAGAGATGTTCACTTCAGCAAGAGAGAGGTATTCCAAGCTCACCAGATTTGATAAGCTTTCCAAACTCACATAAAATTCCCGTACATAACCCAGAGAGGAATAATTTACATAACCAGCAAATGACAAGTCAAGAAAAGTGAGACTCTTCAACTTTCGATTATGGGGAGGACTGAATTTACCCTTGAAGATGTTGTCACTGAGATCGAGGTGCTCCAACTGTGCAAGTTGGAACAGCGATGAACTGATATTACCCTCCAAATAGGATGCACTCAAATCCAGGCGAGAAACATGACCTGTGCGGAGATTACAACTGACTCCTCTCCACGTGCAGCAATTGAATCCGTGCCAGGAAGTTAGAGTGTTATACTCATCTACAACTGCTGCCTTGAAATCGAGGAGAAGATTTCTTTCAGGGAGGGGGCATGCAATTGCAGGGGAAGTGAAGCAGCATAATATTGTTATGATTGCAAATGCAACTCTGCCACATGAAAACATAGCTTCCATTGTTTTGGAAACTAAAATTCTTATTATCTTTACTTTGAAAGAAAAGAGATGATCAGAAATCATGGGAAAAGAATGATGAATATATCGCTAACTGTGGTTATAAAGTGTTGTTGTGTGAAGAGTGCCGCGTAATATTTTTGTCATTTTCAATGGGTGGAAAAGTCATGTGAAGGTAAGGCCCAACAAATTTCCTTGTGCGATATTTCCAATTTGAATGTGATGGGTGTCGTGTAAAACAAGAATATGGTGTGTCAATATAGAAAATTAACTAGGTAAATTGTGATTATATATTTTTCATTTCAATTATTTTCAACATTGACGACAATTTTTATTAGACTTAAATTTTGTGCATTTCCTTTCCACAAATATTTGTATCGATCAGGAAAAGCTTTCACATAAAATTGAGATCGCTGGAAAACATAGACCAGATCATACGACTTAACAAAAATAGAATATACTTAAAAAATACAACATAGTTAAAAAATACAACAATAATAAAGAAATTAGGGGCACAAACTAAATTTACTTTGAATGAAAAGAGATGATCAATATATCGCTAACTATGGTTAAATATTGTTGTCCAAAGAGTGCCACGTCTGCAACGAAAGCGTGTCACATCGACATAGTAACATTTTTGTCATTTTTGTGTATTTTTCAATGGGTGGAAAAGCCATGTGAAGGTAAGGCATAACAAATTCGGGGGTCAAACAAGAAAATGCTGTGTCAATATGGAAAATTAACTATATATTTTTCTTTCCTTATTTCCAACATTGACTGACAATTTTTAATAGACTTAAATCTCATCCATTTTCTTTCCACAAATATTCCTATCAACCAGAAAAATCTTTCACATAAAGTTGAGATCGCTAGAAAACACAAATCAGATCATACGACTCACACAAAAATAGAACATACTTAAAAAATACAAGAATAATAAGGAAATCAGGGGCACAATCTCAATTTTCAGAGTTTAGATGTTTTCAAGCAAAGAATTTTTTTTTTAAATATATGTTGAATATCAAACAATTTTTTTAATTGTGGTTTAATCATGTGATCTTTGAACACTATGTTATATTTTATAACAAGTTAAATTATATGAAATTTAATTATATATCTGAATAATTTTGCATAAATTTTAACTGTTTATCATTATAAAAATTATATAGGTAATAGAGTTTTGATAAAAAAAATAGTTTTATTTTATGATTAAAAAATTAAATATGATTATATAGTAATTAAATTCTAATATATATATAAATAAATTGTTTGTGAATCACATATATTAAAAAAAAAATCATACATAGAGTAGAAACATCATTTTTGTCAAAACTCATCCAAGGATTGGCAATAAAATTTCAAATTCCTTTTTTTCTTTAATTTTGCTAATGTTTATATTTATCCATATTGAAATAGAAAAGATTGTATATTCATGTCCTCTTCTTTTATGTTTTAGGCCTAATTTGATTAGGTTATCTTTCAGGTATTGATTAGTATATGTCCTGACATGATTTTACATCGAATTTCAATGATTTTATCATAATCTCATTCTATCTCCATGCATCTCAAAGGTATGAACATAATCAATAATCTCCACCATTAGTTAGCATGACTTTTTCATAGTCCATGAAGAATTGATATTATTACTTTTGATTTTAACAATGCATATTTATGAATCAACAGTTTGATTTTAACTAAGTGTGATCCAAAATTTTCATTGAAAAAAAAAAAACAATTAAAACCAAAAGTAATCATATCAAATCTCCACCATTCACCATCCTATATTAGACCCACAAATGCATAATTCATGTAGGTCACTTGCATGCATACATATTTGAACCTAACAATTTAAAATTGCATTTGATAATTTCATCCCTTTTTAACCATTATTATTCAATTAAAGTCTAATTTATTCCACATTACAACCTAGGTTAGTGTTTGTAAGGACTAATTTCACTTCATTTAAATTATCATGAGATAATCAAAATAATATTTACATGTAAACATAATAGAAAGATCATGTAACATCCTAGTAAGGGCATCATTAGCTTGCAACATCATTCTAGGTGTCCTACATACTTGCTTAATGTCTTTAATCCTCATTCATCACCATTAATTTAGTCTACTTAATGCACTATCTAATAAGAACATAACCCTTTCTTACTAAGTTCATAGAACTGGTGTCTATAAACACCACCCTACTTGATTCATGTGGTACTAAAGAAGATTATGCACTAGTGTTTTTTTTTTCGATGGATAATAGGTCGTGTGCGAATAATTGTATTAATAAAATGAAAATACATGAAAGTATACAACCTGATTCAATGTGGGAACCAGTAGGAAAGAATTGAGCAAAGAAAACCTTCTATCATGCCCAAGGAAAAATAACTCTTGGAAATAACCAGGTAATACAATAAATGGTCAGATGCCAATAAAGAAAATTACAATTAATAATTCCTGTCGAGAATACCATACTCATTCCATTGCTAATGGATGCATAATTTGACTACAATGGAGTAATATTCTGCTCATATTGAGGTGGTGTTGTTCTGAGTAAGACATGACGATGACCTCCAACTGAATCTTGCAGAGTCAGATTGCCATAACAGAAACCACATTCTTCTTGCACACTGTTAGGCTAGTTTGAATGAAGAATTATGAGCAATTGTAACCCAAAATTGATAAATTCCTCTGTTTTTTCTTAATACCAACATTTCCATAGATTTCCACTATGAGAACATACCCAAAGATTTCAAAACAAGATAGATCGATATACTCTCAAACCTACCTGACAAAAACTTACCAACGCATTGAAGAGAAATCAAGGTAAGCAAGACCCAAAGCAAGATTTAGCTGCCAAATCTAAGTATCCATAACATAACCCAGTCTAGCACCGTGACAACCATAGACAAATTTAGGAGACCTAGCCATGAAAAATTAATAAAAGAAGCGAGAATCCCAACCTGCATCTACCTACAAGGATGAGAGGATATAGACAAATATATATATATATATATATATATATATACACAAAGTATGTATACATCCCGACTATACTATGCTGGGACAAATTCCATCTCTCAAAAGTTGGTCTCTTTTCCTCGGCTGCAATACAAGGAAGGGTTCTCACTGCAGAACAGTTCAAACTTAGAGGTTACTAAGGGCCTTCAATCTGCCTCCTATGTAAGGAAAATGAGGAAACTTAGTCAATTCACGTGAAATGAATACCACAATGCTAAATGCCATACAATACGCGCATGTTGTCCAAAGGCACCCATTTTTGCTATGACTTTGAATTTTCCAAACCCATGTCATACGGCAATGAATTTTCTTCATCTTACATATTTCCAAGAAACAAAACCCATGTGCGAGGAAAGAAGATTCCAAGAAACAAAAAAAAAATAAAGAACGGGGGATTCCACTGGTGCTTACCCATCTCTGTGCTTTTGATTGAACCCATGCAATACGGCAATGGAAAAAGGATTGTTTACCCATAAAATCAAATCATGTGTTATGATGAAATTTGACACATACTATTTGACTCGACTCCAAAAGCCAACTAGGAAACGTCCTCAACACGCGCTGAACAGTCGTATTCCTGACAATAATAGGAATTAATTTTAATTTTGAGGAATTAATTTTATTTGAAATTTAAGGAATTTGGAATTGATTTGTGTATCATCTATGTCTTGACGTCCCTCATTTTTACGGAAAGAGATTATAATCTAATTTATAATTATTGTTGTTATTTTGACCTCCTTAACAAATTGACCCAAACTTATACCTCTTTTTTGGAAGTCGTTGTTGACATAAGCATGGAAATGTGATTTGCACATTGCAGTGTTGCATGGAAAGGCAAACCTTAAGTCATTTGTACCCATCTAATCAATTAGTTTTGATCCAGATCAATCCATACTAAAATCTAATTAAGAACATCAGTACAACATTACAATCATAGGATTATATGAACATTTACTAAAATTAGAACATACTAACATATTGTAAGATTTTTCCTTTCAATTTATAATCAAAACTTACCAGCATCAAATTTTATAAGTGTCAAAACTTGCTAGTATCAAATTTGATCACACAACATATTTTAACCTCAAAATACTCACATTTCAATTACTATCACAATTAATTAATCTATAATTAATTTCTTGTTAGTATACAATTTATTGTGTTAGCTTAAATTATTATTGTTTTGTATTAGGTTTAAGAATGAGAATTGTAAAAAGCAATATCTGAAACATTTAGAAAAAAAGTACCAAAAAAATCCTCATCAATCTTCGATGCCTTACACATATTTTTCCCAGTAGCTTTCAGAAATAAATAAATAAATAAATTAGATCAAAATATGGTGACCATACACATGTATTGTATGCTCTTGAAACATACAATTTTAAATAGTAGTTTTTAGAAATGCTTTTTGAAAATCAATTTATATCATTTGGGTATTAAAATAAATTACATGTTTGAAAACTAGACTTGGAGTAATACATTTCATATTTCTAAACTTTTTCAAGATTCAATCTTTAAGTATTTCAATTTTTTAGATCAATTGTGAGAAATTTTAAAAATCGGAAAAAATAACTTCCACTTCGGAACTTTATGTGGACTCAAATTCTTGCAAGAACACATATACGATATGGATTCCACCAGCCAACAAGTTATGTTATGTTGGATGATCCATATATTGCTATGTTAAACAATCACAACTAGCAAACCACACTATATAAGGTGACCAATTCCTTAAGAAGAATAAACAAGAACAAAAATCAAACTAGCAAGACACACTCTACTGTATAATGAATTCTTTATCGAGTTTAAACAACAATAGAGATCAAAATAACAAGCCATGTCATACTAGATGATCATGATGAGTCATATGAAATGGATGTCATTGGCTAGAAATTTATGTTATGTTGGCTGAATCATAGACAATCAAAACCTTAGGGAGTGTGAAAAAGGATCACACTAACGGCCCACGCTATACTATCTAATGATCAAGATAAGGCATATACCACAAAAAATGTTAAGGCTCATATGAAAGAAGCAACCAGAAGAGGTGAAGAAAATTGGTTGAACATGCACAAAAATAGAGAGGGTTAGTGTGTGAGGAAGGGGAAGAGACCCGGCAATGAAAAGTAGAAGAGTTGATAGCACATGAGAAGACAAAAGAAGGTTGCGTAAAATAAAATAGTGAACTCGTTATTTGATGGTTGTGTGAGGAGAGTGTGTGTAATCTGCGCAAAAGATGAAGATAAGCATGGTTGGGTGTGCGAGGAGAAGAAGAGTGTAATGTTGAAAGGGGAGTGCGTAGAAATGCATGGAGACAAGGAAAAACCTGTGTAAAGGTGAAGAAATAGAAAAATCAGTAACCGCACCTTTTTAGACAACTGAAATGAAACAACAACAATGTGAGAAATTTTTAGTTTTTGGGGGGAATTTGTGGTGTCCCACAAGAGATAGCCTATCGATTAATTATAATAATAGTATATTGATCTGTAATGAAATATATTATTGAGAAAGAAATAAGATTAATTATTTGATATAAATATGTATTTATTCTTAGTTTCTTTTATATGTACGAATTTAAAAAACTAAATAGATGAATAAATCATTAATTGAAATATCAATAAATATGAATAGTATTGTAGTTAATGTAGGTTGCATCTAATGTCATAACAATGAGAGTTCTATGAAAGCAAGAAGCCATACAAAGGGCAATTGTAAGTGGATAAAATATTTGTAGAGCACTTTTAGTTCACCCATTTACTTTGTACAATCTCAAAATAGTCTACCTAAGCTCAATTATTATAGACAAAATATGATCCATTTCATCCACTATTTTTTTAGATGTAATAGAATTGCATACATGTAATGAGGTTATATAATATTGTTTTCAAAAATAGTTCATTCAAATGATTCAATGTTTCAATTGGAAATTTATATTTGATAAAGGTCCAAAGGTACAAAAAAAGAAAGCCAAGTATATTTAATGGCCAAAGTTCTATGAATGCAATTGATATATGTCTCATTTGTTATGATTAAGGTGCCATCAACGTTGTAAATATTCTATAATTAATTATTCCTATTGTTTGAAAATTGCATAATGGAATATGTACTCACTAAGCAATGATCTTATTTTAGCTACGTTTAGATCCCAATACCTAAAAAGGGGTGTGGGGCACTTAACCCCCACTAGTGTTGCCCCTCCAAGATTCTCCCTAGAAGGGGTTCTAGGGTAGTACTCCCAAATGGAATTTTTTTTTAAATTGCATTGTAAAATTATATATTTTTTTAGTCAATCTAGATCATTCATCATTAGGTCATAGAAATTATGGGGTGAACTCACAAAGTTGGTTCCCACTTTTTGGTACGTCCTGATTTTTGCTGAAATCATACATTTTTTAGAAAATATAATGATTTAAGCTTGAAGAGGTCCCATTTTAAGTAATTAATTGAAGAGAGTTAAATAAAAGACTCTTAGATCAAAATTTATTGGATATAACCTCTCTACTTCTAAATCATACTTGCAATGGAGTCTCCTTTGCATCTATCAAATTTTGATAAAAAACCAATTTTACATTAGCTTTTGGGGGGTCAAATTAATTCATTTAAAAGTTTTTTTTTAAATAGTATTTAGTCCTTATTATAAACTTTCCAAATAGTATAACTTTTAATATATTTAATTTCATTAATATATTTTTATTTTATTTCTTATGAATGTAAGTTTTTCACCAAACATGAACTTCTTTGTTCAATGCATTGTGAAAAATAGTAAACTAATTCAAAAAAATTCTGAAAAATGTCTATGCACTAGGTATTGATGTTTTCTTTCTAACAAAAACAAAAGAAAATTGAATTTTGATATATATAGAACAAGTTATGTGTTCAAACGTACACCTATATCTAAATTATAATTAGTCGAACTTCAAAACTTAATAAAATGAAAAATATTCAACATATCACTATCAAATCAACTGCATGCCCTGAGTATTGATGTTACAAACCAAAATTCAAAAGAATTAAGTTTTTATCCTTTATAGAAAAAAATTTATGCGTTTCGGGATACACATCACTCTTAAAAAATGTTGTTTGCTGTAAAAAATTATTTTTTGAGGGAGATGGAAAAATCAATTAAATTTTATTCAAACAAATTTGAAAAAAATATATTTAGAATCTACAAACAAGATGTTAAAAATCACTAGTTTATATCATCTTCAAATTCTTAACGATTTAAAAGTTATAGGTGTAGGAAAGTGAAGGTTTTTTTCAAAATATTCATATAAGTGTCAAAGTTGGTCAAAAAGTGGGAACCAATATTGTGAGTTCACCCTATGGTAGGCTTTCTTTCCTTAGAAGGAAACACATTTTAATGAGGGCATTGTATTAAGATTGCGACAAGATAGAAGTTTAGTTAAAAAAAATAGATGTTGTTGAAATGAAGACAAAAAGCGAAGGGTGTTAGTGATGCATTGTAAACTCTATTGAAATTTATATAGACCAGTGCACATCTCTTCTTGTGTTTATTTTTTTCTCAAAAATATATCTCCACATAAATATTATATTATATGTTTTTTTCTTATATTCTTTTATTTCCTTTGTTTTCCCTATTTTGTTTTCCTATTATCTCTATTTGGTTCTGCATTGGATCAATAATAATAACAACTAAAACTAGATTCTCATTCTAAAGATGTTTACCTTTATTTCAAACATTATTTACTTTGAAGAAGTTCATACAAGAAACTTTAAAACTTTTCTTCCATGTTCATTTTCATTATTTACCTCAATCTGGTTTGTTTTTCTATTTTTTGTCAATCTTAATTTTTCCTTAGCAAATATTTTATTCTTTACGATATTTCCTTTAAATAAGGGCTTGTGAACTTCATCCTATGGAGGGGTGGAGATGTTCAATTGCTCAAAAACACATTGTAGAAAGATCACCGACAAATCAAGATATTTACATTTTGAAATAGACATAAATTTGTTTCAACTATATGACCTGGTCCAAAAAAATAAATAATACAAAAAATATTGCCCCATTTTGCTGGTATTTTACCTTCCAGATGATTTTTTGCCAAATCTAGAACACTAAGAGAAGAACATTTCCTGGTTAAATGAGGAGGAATGACTCTGCTCAGCCTATTATTTGTAACATTTTTCTCATTTTTATGAGAAAAATGTTACAAATAATAGGCCGAGTAGTGTCAGGTGAAGGTAAGGCACAACAAATTCGAGAGTCCTTGAGTGATAATTCCAATTTGAATGTGATGGGTATCGTGTGCAATAAGAATATGGCGTGTCAATGTGGAAAATTAACTATGTAAATTGTGACTATATATTTTTCATTCCAATTATTTCCCACACTGACCGACAATTTTTATTAGACTTAAATCTCATGCATTTCCTTTCCACAAATATTCGTATCAACCAGAAAAAGCTTTCACATAAAAATTATATAGGTAATAGAATTTTGATAAAAAAAAAAAATTATTTTATGATTAAAAAATTAAATATGATTATATTGTAATAAATTCAAGTTTCTAATGTATTTAAATAAAAAATCATGCATAGAGTATAAACATCATTTTTTGTCGAAACTCATCCAAGGATTGACAACAAAATCTCAAATTGTTTTGTTTTAATTTTTCCTTTAATTTTGCTAATTTTTATATTTATCCATATTGAAATAGAAAAGATGGTATATTCATGTCCTCTTCTTTTATATTTTAGGCCTAATTTGATTAGGTTGTCTTTTATGTATTGATTACTATATGTCCTGACATAATTTTACATCGAATTTCAATGATTTTATCCTAATCTCATTCTATCTCCATGCATCTCAAAGGTATGATAATAATCAATAATATCAACCTTTAGTTAGCATGATTTTTCATATTCCATGAAGAATTGATATTATTACTTTTGATTTTAACAATGCATATTTATGAATTGACAGTTTGATTTTATCTGACCGTGATCGAAAAATTTCATTGAAAAAAAACACAATTAAAACCAAAATTAATCATATCAAATCTCCACCATTCATCATCCTATATTAGACCCACAAATGCATAATTCACGTAGGTCACTTGCGTACATGCATATTTGAACCTAACAGTTTAAAATTGGATTGATAATTTCATCCCTTTTTTACCATTATTATTCAAGTAAAGTCTAATTTATTTCACATTACAACCTAGGTTAGTGTTTGTAAGGACTAATTTCACCTCATTTATATTATCATGAGATAATCAAAATAATATTTACATGAAAACATAAGAGAAAGATCATGTAACATCCTAGTAAGGGCATCATTAGCTTGCAACATCATTCTAGGTGTCTTACATACTTGCTTAATGTCTTTAATCCACATTCATCACCATTAATTTAGTCTACTTAATGCACTAGCTAATAAGAACATAACCCTTTCTTACTAAGTTCCTAGAAATGGTGTCTATAAACACCACCCTACTTGATTCATGTGGTACTAAACATGATAATGCACTAGTGTTAATCATCTCTGAAAAATACAAAATCTAGCATGCAACTCCATGCACCATACACTATGCGCATAGTTCTAAGAATCATATCACACCAATACATGTATTTTCCTATAACATGTGTGCTCCCTAGTTTATATCAAGAACCATGAAACATCATAAAATTTAGCTCCTTGATTCATACACCATTCTTGTTACACTTGGAACCATAATGTGCAACTCATAAGAAACATCCTAAATCCTGACACAACTTTATGGATGATTCTATTTCAGTGTTTTGTAGCGTTTGTAATTATTCCTCTTAATGAATGCATGCCACTATTTATATTTCAATATATATTATCGCACAACATTTTAAAATACCACACAATGCTCCAACACAAATTTTGGAGCCATTACATAATATTGGTCATCTATTTTCATATTAAGAAACTAGAATTCTAACCATCAAAAGATGAATTCTAACACATGGAAGCTTAACAATTTTAACATGCATAATGAGATTTATCTTCATAAACATTTACACAATATATAAATTTACATCTATAACATAAGAAAATAATTGTAAGAATATATTTTGACATAAGAAAAACAAGAAAGATAGGAGGAAATACAAACATTTATCTTCCTTGGAAGTATACTATGTACCCAACATGTAGATTAATAAGATTGTTTATTCTATTTTTTAAATTCAATCTTAATATAAACCTTTGTCTCTATATTTTAGATTATTATCTCTTGGACCAGCTAAGATCTAGATCATTGGTATCAAAATGGTTCATATCCCATCTCCCTACAATGTTGCAATGGTTCTAAGGATTATGATAGTTTGGTAAATATTTTTGTTATCACTATAAGGTAGAAGCACATAATTTTTTTTCTTCTCTGAGAAATTATATTTTCATTTTTGTATTTATTGAGACCACAAGAATCAGGTAGTCCCCTATAAATTGTAGTACACTAGGTAAAATTTTTAATGTAACCTATGATGTTCGTGCAACATGACCTTTAGTAGCATGTGGGCTACAAGAGACTGGAGCTTATGATCTCGTGCCTACCATAGGAAGCTCTCACCAATTAAGCTAGGTACCAAGCCTTGTCTTGTGTATTTTTTTTATCCCTTTCTACTATTTGTATATTTTTACTTTCTTCATTCCTTAGGTTTTATGGAGGAATTATGTGGTATTATCCATTTCATTCTTAAGTTGATAAATGGGATATTATGTTTATATTTAATAATTTAGCTTTCCATCTACTCATTGTGTTTTCTTGAGAGATTATTACACTGTTGACAAATCTATTTTCTTCATATCTTGCAATCCTTTCTTCAATGAGATGACTTTTATTTAATATGTCAAAAAAATAGCATTTTTTATATACGGTTCCACATTTTTGTTAGGAACATGGTGTCTCAACCTTGCAAATACATAATTTTCCTATTTATAGTAATTTAATATTTGAGCACGAATTGGTCTAAAATTTACCCCAGAGCTCTGGATTACTAAATAAGTATGTTGGCAAAATTTATTCTCAATATCATGCCTAGATTTGAACACATTAAGTTTTTCATTTTTTCAAGTTTGAAAAAAAGCTTCAAAGTCAATTTTGAACACCTTAGAGGCATTTTTGGGTCTGAAAGTGGTTTTAACTAACATATTGGGTTTTAGATTGATAGAGAACGTCATGTTATTTTTTGCTCTTCAAGTGGTTTGTCAATCAAACTCTCATATCAAAATTTATGACCTCTAGAACTTGGGTCTCTTGAAATGGGAAATATAAAAATGTATTGGATCGTAAATGAGTTGTAAAAGGGAGTTACATGTGTTGGTGTGTGTTTTAACACATTATAAGGAATCTTCAATTAAAAACAATTTGGACACCACTTTTATCTGGTTTTAGCTCATGTCTTTGTAATAACATTTGATAGTTTCTTGTATTGTCCATTTGACAGTTTCTTGTATGTTATATCCTATAAACTAGGTCCATGAGATAGAGGTTATTTGTAAGAGTCTTATAGATATTCAATTACCTTTTGATGTCTATTTATTGATACTTCTAAGAGAAACTTTCTATCCAAGTATATTGTATTCTTTTATTTTTTTCTAAATAATAAATTGGGTATCTTTGGAGTCTGCTATTTTGCTTTTGAAATGATTTTCTCAATGTAAACAATTATTTTTGGTATGGATGTCATTTTTTATATCCTATAAATTAAGTGCATGAGATGGAGGTTATGTGTAAGAGCCTTATAAGTATTCAATTGCCTTTGGATGTCTAGTTAGTGATACTTCTAAAACCCAATAAAAAATTAACAAAACACTTCCTTAACACATTTTACCCTACACTTTTCTAGCACACAAATTCATCAAATCATGAATGTTTATAACAATAATATCAATATCATTAAGAAGAATCAAATAGTAAAATAATAGTATAAGATTGTTGTGTCATAAATTGTACACCCTTAATTGGGTGGTACAATTCCATGCTTAGGTTAGCACCTGCCTTAGTGTGTTGCATTTTGCATTTTAAATTCCCTTTAAGCATTTAATTAATTAATTTAATTTAATCTAAAATCCTCTTTTATCACTTCACACATCATAAAAATGTGCCCTTAACTATAAGTGCGCCCCTTTTTATTATATCTTTTTAATTAATTAATTCATCAAAGCCCTAATTATGTCATATTTCAACCTTCAAGGCTTGATTTTGCATATCTAAACATCTTGAATCATCGCATCGTGCTGGGGATCACCTTATAATCACGATACCTTGCATCCCTAAAAATTTGGAAAAACGTTGGTCAAACCAATGTGGTTAACATCGGCCCCTACGTTTTCTCCTCGAATTCCAGGATCATGTTTTGGAAATATTATAATGTTTAAAGTCAACTTGGTGTGAAATTATATGATTTCTAGGTCGGTCTATGATAAAAAATAAAGTTAGGGTTTCATACACATAACATTTCCTTTCCTCATTTGAAGGATCCAACAACTCTAGGAATTGAAGGAGCCTCTTATGATGTGAAAGTGCAAGTTTATGTGAAGTATTCATTTAGAAAATCAAGCTTCTTATCAAGTATACATCAACCATTTTCTATTGAACACTAGATGTCACTGAGAGGGGGGGTGAATCAGTGATTTCCAAACTTAATCCTTTTCTAACCTATGTGTGTAAACCGGTTAATAGATCTAGCATAAAGAAGACATAGCAATGAGAAGGGAGAATGACACAAATGCAACCACACATAAAAGGGACACCACATAACACCATATGTACGAGGAAAACCCAAGATGGGAAAAAAATCGATGAGAAATACTGTTGGAGACTATTGCTCCAATCCAGCTTCACAATGAAACATTCAGTTACAACATTTAGGGCACCAACCCAAGGAGTACCACTCCTCCTTTAGGGCACCAACCCAAGGAGCACCAACCCCAGCACTAAGCTCCAACTCAGTGAGCTACAATAAAGATATATCGGATACAAAAGTAATATCTTTATTACAAAATAACTTTATAACTCTTATGCAAATCTCTCTACTGGTTCTCCTCTCTTCAATCCTTTGTCGGTTCTTTTCTCACCTTCTCACTACAACAACCTTATCTCCTGCTGCAACTCACTCTCTATTGCAACTATATTGGTTCATCATCTTCTCCTTCTTTGTTGATTTTGCTTCCTCTCTGTCACACTGCTGCTAGACACCACCAGTCTTCTTAACTTTGTCAATTATCTACTATCTAATCACTGTCGATTCTTATCTTACCGGTTCGTCATTGCAATGTTCTCTGCAATCTTCTAGGCCAGTTCAATCACCACCGGTGCACTCCTCTGTCAGGCTTAATGGTAGACTACCGGTTAACTGACTCATGCCGATTGAATTCTTTTAACTGGTTCTCTCTCTCTCACTCAATCTCTTCTCTAATTGTCCTTGAGAACTTGACTGATTGGCTTTCTTCACTAGCCTTCCTCTCTCATGCAGTAACACCAACTACATCTTTGGCTCGCACTCTTATATCCATATTTTCCCACCTAAACGTGAGTTTGAACATTTGCACGCTAGGGTTTCTACCATGCACTAAATCTACATACGATCTGATCTCTAATCATCATGACATATCATATCCAATCTGATATCACATCCCTGATCGATGTTCAACACTCAATCAATGAGCATTGCCCAACTGTTTACCTTGCGAACCACGTCTTCTCCCTTTTTGATGTCTGTAGCATGATTTTTAGCCTTTTGTATGATCGATCACATGTGTGATGCGGTTTCCTTCATCCTCTTTTATCTGAACGATTAGTGTTTACTAGATCTGTGTTTTTTCCTTGATCTCGAGTCGTAATCCTCTTCCTTCATTCCTCAAGCTTTGTAATCATCATAAAAGTTGGACCAGACGCCAACAACTTTATCGACTCACCGCATTGACCTGTGCATGCATGCCATGTCATCTCTACATGGTCCCCTTGTCACAATCCACCTTTTCTAGGTTGGTTATGTTAGTTTGGATAGGATCACCAACCAATCACACACGCTGGTTCATCTACTGGTTCATAGACCCTGCCAGTTATAACCTAGTCAGTTTGCCTTCAACCTTTCACTTTGCTTCTCTTTCGTTGGAGCACCTAAACTAGTCAACACACATGCCAACCTACCTCATGCAAATCTTTATTAGATGGGAGCCTTCTACATTTGTACTTTGTCAATATTACCAATGGACATACTTACCGGTAAACACCTTGATGGCATCATGTCATCAATCTTCACCAATATCGATCTGCCTTCTTCTACTCAAACTTGCCTTCTTCATATATAGACTGGGTCTTATATCAATAAGTTTGTCATAGTGATAAACATATCCTTCAATGTTTGTACCAGCAACTCATCATTGTCTACCCGGTTGACTTGATGCATATCCCAGATCTCATGCACCTAAGGCAACTTAGTGTTTCACCAGTTGATCTAGTGTGAGCCTTCAAACACTTGCCTTTAACTCTTTTATCTTATCTTCGAGAGTGGATCCTTGTCATCTGCATCCTGCAATTCACCAATGTGGCTTCCCTGCTTGAGCAACATATATTCAAACAAGCATATGTGAACTGGTTGGGCACATTAACTGCCAGTCATCTCTTCAAATGGTGACTACATCTTTATCTGGTGGGAATCCCGCAGTTTCATATCCACACATCATACCGATGGCCTCCCCATACTTAACTACCAGTATTGATATGATTTTGGTAACATTACCCCTCTTCATCACAATCAATAGCCTAACATCTTTCCCTCATACAGATGTCATCATTTACCAGTTGTTATATCATATCAGTCTCATGTCCATATCTTCAACAAAAGTCAAACACTAACTTGTGTGCTGGTGACTCCAATGGATATTGTGGTGAATGACACACTCTTCCTTACCGGATACCATCCTATAACAGTTGACATAAATGACAACACAATACCAATATTTTCATCATCAATTGAAGCTTTGAAGATATTGAAGAATAATAGATCACTGACTGTTGATTGGCTTGAACCTCTCCCTTAGGGTTTGGTATGATTTAATGTTATTTTCATATCTTTGTATGAGTTTCACATTACTTATTTTCAGATCTACATTGGTGGTTTAGATCAACTTTTGTATTTTTTATTTCAAGCATTCTCATTTACATCATGTTCACTTAGGGTTGTATGCTCATATCATAGGATGGAACTCTTATTCTTATATTTTAGCACATTTAGGATCTTATACACACATAAGGTTCTTGCACATAAACTTTCAATATATTATTGGCTATTGTGGAGGTGAAAATCACCAAAATGAGGGGTTTGAGTAAGGTCAAACACTATATAGCCACCCAAACACCATTTTTCATGTTTCAGGTGAAGGTACAGGAATCTGATGGATGCACAATCTTTCAAAAAGATAGAAGTCACAAGTGCAGTCCTAGATCCAAAAATAGGCCCCAAAACACTAGGACCAAGGCATCCAACACCCTAGTGCTCAACATTTTTCTCATTTTTTAGAAGTTCAACTTGCAAAGATCTTAATCTATAGTTTCCAGAATTCCAACTCCATGTAGTATTAGGGACCAATGCACCTAGCACCCTGGTCATGCTCAATTAGGCTCAAATTTTGGTGATAGGTGCACATCTGAGTTTAATATCTTGTTCTATACTTTGTATCTCAGTGTCAGATCTGTATTTTTATGTATTTCAGTTTACATCTCCACTTTAAGTCATTTCCCTAGCTTAATTTATCATAAAATTACATTTTACACATCTCCTTTTCATAGAAGCAAACAAATATAAACCCTAAAGATATTCCTTGACTCTCTCTTACAAGAAGTAGTGAAAGTGAATCATTTCCTTAGGCTCTTTTGTATTCCAATGTGTGCATGAGAGTGGGATTAGGTCTTAGTTTACTAGATTCCATTTTCATCCTACACAAAGATCAATAATTTGGAAGTGTGACTAAATTAACTTGACCTAAATTGCATGAAACTAGTCCCAAAGATGGAAGCTTGAACTATGGAATTCATGTTGAATAACTATTTACAATTAAGTGTTTGGTAGAAGGATGTGACTCTTTAAGTCTAATGAGATTATCAAATATAGAAAGGGAAATGAAGCCTCTTAAACTATTGCAGTTGAGCCAAAGGCTTCTTCAGTTAACAAGATTTGACATTGTAGATGTAATCATACCATTTGGTTCATTGGCATAAAGGTGAATACTAACAAGGCAAGAAAGTGTGTCCAATGAAGGTGGGATTACCCCAGTTGACATGTTTTAGGATAGCTAGATAAATTCAACAAGTTTAGAGAGATTGACCATGGAGTGAGGAATATCAACTTCAATAGAGGTATCATACGGATCAAGGCACTTAAAGGATGACACATTCCCTATAGCAGATGGAATCTCACCATCAATTCTGGTATCTAAGAGAATAAGATCCTTCAAGGATGACACATTCCCTATAGCAGATGGAATCTTACCATCAATTCTGGTATCTAAGAGAATAAGATCCTTCAAGGATGACATATTCCCTATAGCATCTGGAATCTCACCTTCGATATAAATATCATACATATAAAGACTCTCCAAGGATGACATATTTCTTATAGAAAGTGGAATCTCACCTTCAATTTTGATATTTGAGAGAGGAGGATCCTTCAAAGATGACATATTCCCTATAGCAGTTGGAATCTCACCTTCAATTTTGGTCACTAATAAATCAAGATTTTGCAAGGAAAATAAATTCCCTATAGAAGTTGTAATCATACCTTCAATTCTTGTTTGTGAATCATGTACATTTAAAAGAAAAAAATTATAGTCATGCATAAAGTAGAAACATCCTTTTGTTGAAACTGATTCAAGGATTGGCAAGAAAATTTTGAATTTCTTTGTTTTAATTTTTTTCTTTAATTATGATATTGTTTATGTCCATTCATAATGTAATAGAAAAAATTGTGTATTCAAGTTTATGTCCATCCATAATGTAATTGAAAAAATTGTGTATTCATGTCCTTTTCTTTTATGTTTTAGGTCTACTTTGATTAGGTTGTCTTTTATGTATTGATTATTATATGTCGTAGCATACTTTTACATAGAATTTCAATAATTTTATCCTAATATAATTCCATCTCCATGCATCTCAAAGGTATGAACATGATAAATAATCTCCACCATTAGCTGACATGAGTTTTCCCTAGTCCATGAAGAATTGATATTGTTGCTTTTGATTTTAGGAATGTATACTTGTCAATCGACATTTTGGTAAATTAATGGTGTGATGCAAAATTTTGATTGAAAAAAAAATGCAATTGAAACAAAATTAATCATATCTAATATGCACCATTCATTATCCTAGTTTAGACCCACAAATGCATAATTGACATAGGCCACTTCTATGCATGCATATATTAACCAAACACTTTAAAATTGGGTTGATAGGTTCATCCATTTTTAACCATCATGATTCAATTAGATTGTAATTTATTCCACATTACAAGCTACATTAGTGTATTTAAGCACTAACCTTCATTTAAAATATCATCAGATAATTAAAATAATATTCACATGAATGCATAATATAAACATCATGGAACATCCTAGTAAGGGCATCACTAGCGTGCAACATCATTCTAGGTATCAGACATACTTTCTTAATGTCTTTAATCATAGTTTGTCACCATTAATTTAGTCCACTTAATGGGTAAGCTAATGAGAACATAACCCTTGCTTCCTAAGTTCCTAAATGGCACGCCTATAAACACTACCCTACTTGAGTCATGTGCTACTACACAATATTATGCACTAGTGTTAATCATATCCAAAATAATACACATTTGGGCATGCAACTCCATGCACATTGTTCTAATAATCATGTCACACCAACACATGTAATTCCCTTTAACATTAATGCTTCGCATTTTATATCAAGAATCACACAACATCATCAAATATAGCTCCTTGATTCATGCACCATTCTTGTAACACTCAGACTTAATGGGCCACAACTCATAAGAAACATCTTGAATCTTGAATAACTTTTTATATTATGTGTCACTTGTGAAATATTAAGGATCATGCCACAAAACATTATGGATAATTCTATTTGAGTTTCATGCTACATTTGTAATTATTCCTATTAATGAACACATGACATATTTTATATTTTAATACATATTATCACACAACATTTTAAAATACCACTCATCACTCCAGCACAAATTTTGGAGTCATTACTTAAGACTGGTTATCTATTTTCATATTGTAAAACTAGAATTCTAAGCATCAAAAGATAAAATGTTACATATTCAAGCCCAATAGTTTTAACTTTCATAGTGAGTTATGTCTTCATGAACATGTACATAATATATATAAAAATGTACATCTATAACATAAGCAAAGAATAGTAAGCATATATTTAGACATAAGGAAAATACAAAGGAAGGGGGGAAATACAAAAAACTATCTTCCTTGAGAGTATACTATGTACACAACATGTAGCTTAATAAAACATTTTATTCTTTTTTTTAATATTCTCATCAATTCAAACCTTTCTTTTTATATTGCTTCCACATTCATATGTCGCATATACATTCTTATTTAGAGTTTTATCTCTTGGACCACCTCGGATCTAGATCATTGGTATCTGAATGATTCATCTTATATCCTACAATGTTGCAATGGCTTTAAGGATTATGATAATTTTGCAGATACTTGTGTTATCATTATAAGGTATAAGAAAGTGCCTTTTTCTTTTTCTTCTATGAGAAATGTCATTTTTTTTTAATTACTCTATCTCATTTGTACTTTTTTAGGTTGTAGGAATTGGGTAGCCACCTATCAGGAATTCAAGGTGAAATTGAAACTCCATTTAGGGATACAAGTGTTCTTAAAATTATCCATTTCTTAGATTTATTTTTTATTCGGGACAAATATCCAACTCAAAATTGAGAACTGCACATCTATGTGCCCTCCTTTCCACATATGTTAAATTGTGAAAAATAAATAAACATTCTTATTGATAATTTCAGTAAGAACTAGAAATCATCGTCAGATACAAGGGTTCTTAGAACTAGCAAAACCTTTGACTTGTTCCTAATAAAAGCTAAACATTTGGTTACCTATAACTTTTGTATTTTTCTATCTTTTAATCCATTGAATTATAGTAGTAGATAATCAGTTTAGACTTCTAATGGATGGAGTCAAAGTTTTAGTAAAAATACACCAAATCCTTAGATAATAGATCACTCACTCCTACAAGTGAAAACAATTAAAAACAAACAAACAACATAAAATCCTAACCAACATTGAAACGAGAAATATTTAAAACATATAATTTTCTTTATGTTGATAGAAAAATTATCTATTGTGATAATGCCATTTATTAAAACTAATTATTGAAACTAAATTATGACCTATACAAAATTAGGTATTTTTTAATAGCTTGGTATTGTTATATTTTTAAAGCAATATAAATATTTTAATTTTCAAGGAAATTCTATTATGACATATTAATTTAGTCATAGCAGTACTTATATTGGATGAGAAATAAATTATTTAATGCTTGGATCATATACGAGTTACATTATTATTTTTGCATTAGAATTGTATTAGTAGTACACATTTAAGAGCATATCTAATGCTTCGAACTTATATAGATAACACTTAAAATATTAAATTGTATTTTCTTAAATAATTTGGTATGTTTTACTTTATAGGAAAGTTAAGTGTTTTTGTATTTTGAAAGAAACTTTATGTTAGAATTTTGATAAGATTCTTATTTAACTTTGTATTTCAGTTTGATATTAATTCAATTTATGATGACCTATAGGGTTTGTATATTCACTGTCTTTGAACAAGAGCTGTGAGATAGCATGAGTCCCTGCCTTTAGCTAAAAACATGCTAGCAATGCAGTGAACTGTTGAGAACAATTAAGTAGTATAAAGTTACTTTGAGCATGTAAAAAATGTATATAATAAATAATATTATATATGATAAATTTTTAAATTTGGGTGAGCTTATATTTGACATAGTAGGAACTTTTTCTTTTCATATAATGTAATTTCAGAAACAGTTTACAACTGAAATTCAGTGCTAAAATCATAAGTGGTTGTAGTGTTGGAAGAGTGACTTATCAAACCTAATAGAAAGTGATAGTTTGGAAAGTATGGTGTCTAATACTATGTGTGTTCTAAATGTAACTGAACAATGCACAAAATTTGCATTTACAAAAACTATGCATAATATCGAATGTTTGTTGTGAGAGATAGTTAACTATACTGTAAACACATAGCCGAATTAAAATTACTCAAACTTTTTCATGATTTAGAGTTTAATGGTTAAGTTTGTATATACTGTGAAAGTGTAGAACTTAATGGTTAAGTTTGCATTGCAACTGTATACGAAGAAAACTTGTAACAATAGAGAGGATAAAACAACATGGATACATCATGTATTCAAAAGAATATTTCATGTAAATTGTTCGTAGTTACTGCACATGTACCATGTTCTTCTAGGCCAATAATATTTCTTGTGTTAATTGCTAAAACAAAAATTTGGGAAACAACATCTATAAACACAAAATTACCCTTCTATATTTGCAGCTAGTTAAGATAATACATGGTAGTAACAATGAAGTGGTGTTGGTGAATAAGTCTTGTATAATTTTGTTGGTAAGATATTGGGTTTGTTTTTTTAGAAAGAAAATAGGAAAAGTAGTGAAGGACTCAGTTTCTAAGAGTTATGAGAAAGGGAGAGTCTGCAACAAATACAGGGGAAAAAATAATCAAAGTTTTGAGCTTGAGGAGCTTTGATCAAAATGAGTTGTGTCTCCAATTCCTGCTTTGTTTAATTGATTTTCTTCTCGGGACTTTTGGATTTAGTGGTATATGTTTTGTTTGGGATTATAGCCAGTGATTAGAAATACAATTTTTTGTAAAAATTTATATGTTGTACATGATTTTTGCTTCAAGTTCTGGTTTATACTTCGATGGTTGTAATTAAAATAAATAATTTGGAGAAGCTTTCATGACGTTATATACAAATGGATTTATCCTCTTCAAGAATTTTATAATGATATGAATGAGACGTCATGTCTTCCAGGCTTGGAAATTCTATCACGGAGGTTTTAATTTCATTAAGTATTTAGTTAGTTAATCTGGATTACCAACTAATCCTAAACTTTTTTGGTGATTGAATTACTCACTGGGATTTTTTTCTCATCAAAGCCATGTTTAGAGGAGTAATGGATAACAAATCTCTTTTTTGAAGGGGTTTCTTTAGGGTTCAGAATAAAATATATCGTATTTGATTACTTTTGTAACATAAAATAAAATAAAATTATTGACTTTCAACATCGGATTATATTCCCTTACAATATGCCCAGAGGTCTTTCTACATTTTCTCTCTTTTATTTTTAAAAGATTTTATCTATCATTAATTCATGTATTTTATGTGATTTTAAAAATTAACCACTACACTGTAAAAGGTGTAATTGCTAATATTTGTTTGACTATTAATTGTAATTTTATTGTTTGATTGTTATTAGACTATTAATTGTGATTTGATTGTTTGATTGTTTGATTGTTAATTTTTTTATGTTTGAAGGCGAGTCTCTTTCTTTGATTTTTTGAGTTTATATAATCTAGCTTTCATTGATTTTTTGAGTTGATATAATCTATCATTTTTCAATGTATTTATATGCTTCTATTATCATTTTTCAATGTATTTATATGCTTGTATTTCTTTTCTTTTTTAAAGTTTGAAACAAAAGTTTCAAAGTCAATTTTGAAGGGCTTAGAGGCCAGTTTTGGAGTTTAAAAGTCATTGTAATTAACATATTGGGTTATAGCTTGATAAAGAACTTCACAATATTTTTGGTGCTTCAAATAGTTTGTCAATCAAACTCTTAGATCAAAAGTTACAACCTCTAGAACTTGGGTCTTCTAAAATGGAAAATATAAAAAACATGTTGGACATATAAATGAGTTGTGAAATGGAGTTACATGTGTTGGTGTGTTTTTAACATATCATGGGGCGTCTTGGATTCAATGTAATTTGGGAACCACTTTAAAATGGTTTTAGCTCATCATTTTGTAATACTGTTTGATAGTTTATTTTTCACATGTTTATTTTATGAATAATGGTTTAGATCATTGATGTAAAGTAACCTATGTCCATTGAACTCCAAAAAAATATATATTGATTCAAAATGATATTTTTTTATGCCTCTTTGAAGTGCAAACACTCTACCTATAATTTATATAATGTTATACTAAAAAGCTCCTATATTATTATTGTTTTGATATTGCATCTTTTTTAAAAAATTGAAGAAGTGGAAAAACATGTATAATGTAGTTTGTTTCCAAGTTGTATGTATTTTCAATAATATTGATATGGTGGAATAATTTTAATTTTATAGATTGTATAATTCATTCTATATATATTTTTTGTTCACTATCTATGTATTGGTTAATGTAGTATCTCCACTGGATTTTCATTTATGATTATAGTGTGCCCACTTTTGTATATTTAATTCATTTTCTATTGTTCAAAATTTAAACATTGGTAAAAAGAACCATCAATAAAAGTGAAATGATAATGTAAGAAACAAATACATGATAGATGGGATGTGATATCATTTTTAATTAGAAAATCTCTTTCCAATGCATTTTAGTTCACAGGGAAGATAGATTTGACTATGAGCCCACAAAATTGAGGATAATTAATATTTACCTATGACATCGGATGGTTTTTGGATTATTACCATATTTTACTTCTCCTTTTGATACTATTATTGTCACATCACTTTTTTTTTTTTGCAACTAGTAAATTTTCTTTCTATGTATTTAATGTGCTTTATGATGTAAAAAAAAATGTACCATGGTTTAAGCCATGTTTTCAACTAATTAATTTTAGGTTGAAGATATAATTACTAAAATTGTATAGTAATTGGAAGATTAATATATTACATTACAGTATGCAAATTTGAAGCATGAAACATGTATTAAATGTACATAAATCTAAAATGAATGCATAAATAATGAGGATGAACTATAAATTACAGAGAATCTCTTAACCACATGATATTTCCTAGCATCCCATTTAGTACATCATCATAGAATTCATATTTAGATGGAACTCATTACATGGGAATTTCTCTAATTTTTAGATGGAACTCATTACATGGGAATTTCTCTAATTTTTAACAAGAGCAACCATAAATGGTTAATTTAAGGGATTCAAATGTTCTAATGGTTTTTTAAAAGTTTGATTAGCTTTGTATTTTACTCTTTACATTGAGCATTTATATTTTCCTTTAAAATTTGTTCTAACTTATATAACATAATGCATGTTTGTATCATTTTAAGTAAACAAAAAGATAAGATAGAGACTATTGAGAAATATACGATGAGTCCTTTACATGCATAATATGTATTTATTAAAGAAGGCTTTAAAAAAAAATTAAATTCCTGTATAATATGTCTCATCACCAAAATCATATGGTCTTAACATAAAAAAATGTTTATGAATAATTTTAATTATAATTACAATTAGCTAATTTTTGTGTGGGACATAATTAACTTATTAAATCAAAATAATATTGTAATAAAATTATTGTCTTATAAATATATTATTTTTTTAATTATTTAATTTTTTTTTTCGAATGTGTAATATTTTTTCCTTAAATATGTATATCTTGAAGTAGTAATTATTAATTGATTTTTAAGTAAAAAGTTCCAAAGAAATATTAAAAAATATTTGAAAATATTTTTAATTGATTACATATATTTTGAATAATATTTTAATCTTAAATATTTTTTAATAAACATTTATAATAATTTAAAATAATGTTTACATTATGTAAATTCACCAAAGATCTATTTAATACAATTCTAATTTATTCTATTTTTTGTGTCTAATAAGTGACTTTAATTTGTTGGGAAGAGTCGACTAAAAGAAAGTGAATCTATGTTAGGTGGCTAACAATGACTAAAAATGAATACTTACAGTTTGGTTTGGCTCTATATGCTTCAAGTACCTACCTCAAAAATGTTTGGAGTACAATTCTAATTTATAATTTATTCTAAGTCAATTAATTGAATTTAATTTATTAGGAAGAGTCACTCAAAAGGAAGTCAATCTATATTAGGTGGCCATAAATGACTGAAAATGATAACTAATGATTTGATTTGACTCTTAATGTTTTAAGTCGCTACCTAAAAAATGTTTAAAATACAATTATATTTTCTAATTCAATTATATGACTTTTATTTTTTTATTTTTTTATTTTTGAAAATAATCACTCAAAAGAAAGTCTAAATTAGGTGGCCATAAATGATTGAAAATGAATACCTGGGGTTTGATTTGAATCTGAATGCTTTAAGTCACTACCTCGAAAACGTTTCGAATACGCATTTGGACATTCAATTTACATTCACTCGTTAAATCGAGTAGTCGTTTGTCGTGTTGAACAAGGAAAATCTTGGTGAGTATGACAAATGCATCACACAATGGATTATCATCTATTCGAAAATTATGGTTACCTCTTTCGCCGTTGTTTTTGAAAACCTACTTGTATTTCCCTATAACATGTGTGCTCCCTAGTTTATATCAAGAACCATGAAACATCATCAAATTTAGCTCCTTGATTCATACACCATGATGCACAACTCATAACAAACATTCTAAATCTTGAATAGCTTTTTATATTATGTGTCACTCGTGAAATGTCAAGGATCATACCACAACTTTATGGATGATTCTATTTTAGTTTCATGCAGCATTTGTAATTATTCCTCTTAATGAACACATCCCACTATTTATATTTTAATATATATTATCACACAACATTTTAAAATACCACACAATGCTCCAACACAAATTTTGGAGCCATTGTATAATATTGGTCATCTATTTTCATATTAAGAAACTAGAATTCTAACCATCAAAAGATGAATTCTAACACATGGAAGCTTAACAATTTCAACATCCATAATGAGAAGTGTCTTCATGATCATGTACACAATATATAGATGTACATCGATAACATAAGAAAACAATTGTAAGAATATATTTTGACATAAGAAAAATAGGAAAGATGGGAGGAAATACAAACATTTATCTTCCTTGGGAGTATACTATGTACCCAACGTATAGATTAATAAGATTGTTTATTCTATTTTTTAAATTTATTCTTAATATAAACCTTTGTCTCTATATTCCTTCAACTTTCATATGTCATAATTACATCCTTATTTAGATTATTATCTCTTGGACCCCATAAGATCTAGATCATTGGTATCAAAATGGTTCATATCCCATCTCCCTACAATGTTGCAATGGTTCTAAGGATTATGATAGTTTGGTAAATATTTTTATTGTCATTATAGGGTAGAAGCAAGTCATTTGTTTTCTTAAAATTTTAATGTAACCTATGTTGTTCATGCAACATACCCTCTAGTAGCATGTGGGCTACAAGAGACTGGAGCTTGTGATCTCGTGCCTATCATAGGAAGCTCTTACCAATTAAGCTAGGTGCCAAGCCTTGTCTTGTTTATATTTTTTGATCCCTTTCTACTATTTGTATATTTTTACTTTCTTCATTCATTAAGTTTTATCGAGGAATTATGTTGTATTCTACATTTCATTCTTAAGTTTATAAATGGGATATTATGTTTATATTTAAGAATTTAGCTTTCCATCTATTCATTGGGTTTTCTTGTGAGATTATTACATTGTTAAAAAATCTAATTTCTTCATATCTTGCAATCTTTTCTTCAATGAGATGACATTTATTTAATATGTCAAAAAAATAGCATTTTTTATATATGGTTCCACATTTTTGTTAGGAAAATGGTGTCTCAACCTTGCAAATACATAATTTTCCTATTTATAGTAATTTTATATTTGAGCATGAAATGGTCTAAAATTTACCCCAAAGCTCCATATTACTAAATAAGCATGTTGGTAAAATTTATTCTCAAGATCATGCCTAGATTTGAACACATTAAGTTTTCCATTTTTTTAAGTTTGTAAAAAAGATTCAAAGTCAAATTTGAATGCCTTAGAGGCATTTTTGGGTCTGAAAATGGTTGTAATTGACATATTGGGTTTTAGATTGATAGAGAACTTCATGTTATTTTTTGTGCTTCAAGTGGTTTGTCAATTATCAAAATTTATGACCTCTAGAACTTGGGTCTCTTGAAATGGGAAATATAAAAATGTATTAGAACATAAATGAGTTGTAAAAGGGAGTTACATGTGTTGGTGTGTGTTTTAACACATCTTAGGGAATCTTCAATTAAAAATAATTTGGACACCACTTTTAGCTGGTTTTAGGTCATGGATTTGTAATACCGTTTGATAGTTTCTTGTATTGTCCATTTGACAGTTTCTTATATTTTATATCCTATAAACTAGGTGCATAAGATGGAGGTTATGTGTAAGAGTCTTATAGATATTCAATTACCTTTGAATGACTAGTTAGTGATACTTCTATTAAAAACTTACTATGCAAGTATATTGTATTCTTTTATTTCTTTCTAAATAATAAATTGGGTATCTTTGAAGTGTGCTATTTTTCTTTTGAAAGGATTTTCCCCATGTAAATCATTGGTTTTAGTATGGATGGCATTT
This sequence comes from Cryptomeria japonica, assembly GCF_030272615.1. Classification (NCBI taxonomy): domain Eukaryota; kingdom Viridiplantae; phylum Streptophyta; class Pinopsida; order Cupressales; family Cupressaceae; genus Cryptomeria; species Cryptomeria japonica. The sequence goes on from NC_081412.1 coordinate 634,132,594, forward strand.
GTTATATCCTATAAATTAGGTGCATGAGATGGAGGTTATGTGTAAGAGTCTTATATGTATTCAATTACCTTTGGATGTTTAGTTAGTGATACTTCTAAAACCCAATAAAAAATTAACCAAGCACTTGCTTAACACATTTTACCCTACACTATTATAGCACATAAATTCATCAAATCATGAATGTTGATAACAATAATGTCAATGCCATTAAGAACAATAAAATATTACAATAATAGTATAAGATTGTAGCATCGTAAATTGTTCACCCTTAATTGGGTGGTACAATTTCATGCTTAGGTTAGCACCTACCTTAGTGTGTTGCATTTTGTATTTTAAATTCCTTTTAAGCATTTAATTAATCAATTTAATTAAATCAAAAATCCTCTTTTATCACTTCACAAATCATAAAAATGGGCCCTTAACTATAAGTGCACCCCTCTTTATTTTATCTTTTTAATTAATTCATTCATCAAAGCCCTAATTATGTCATATTTTGACCTTCAAGGCCTAATTTCATATATCCAAACATCTTGCATCGTTGCATCAAGTTGGGGATCGCCTTATAGTCATGATACCTTGCATCCCTAAAAATTTGGAAAAAATTTGGTCAGACCAATGTGGTTCACATCGGCCCCTACTTTTTCTCCTCAAATTTTAGGATCATGTTTTGGAAATATTATAATATTTAAAATCAACTTCGTGTAAAATTATATGATTTCTAGGTTGGCCTATGATCAAAAACAAACTTAGGGTTTTATACATATAACCTTTCCTTTCCTCATTTGAAAGATCTGACAACTCTAGCAATTGAAGGAGCCTCTTATGAAGTAAAAGTGAAAGTTTATGTGAAGTATTCAATTAGAAAATCAAGCTTCTTATCAATTTTACATCAACCATTTTCTGTTGAACACTAGATGTCACTGAGAGGGGGGGTTGAATCAGTGATTTCCAAACTTTAACCCTTTTCTAGCCTATGTGTGTAAACCGGTTAACAGATATAACGTAAAACAGACATACCGGTTAGAAGGGAGAATGACACAAATGCAACCACAAATAAAAGGGACGCCACATAATACCATATGTATGAGGAAAACCCAAGATGGGAAAAACCTCAGTGAGAAATGTTGTTGAAGACTACTGCTCCAATCCAGCCTCACAATGAAACATTCGGTTACAACATTTAGGGAACCAACCCAAGGAGTACCACTCCTTCTTTAGGGCACCAACCCAAGGAGCATCGAGCTCCAACTCAGTGATCTGCAATAAACATATATCAGATACAAAAGTAATATCTTTGTTACAAAAGAACTTTGTAACTCTTATGCAAATCTCTCCATCAGTTCTCCTCTCTTTAATCCTATGTCAGTTCTCTGCTCACCTTCTCACTCCAGCAACCTTATCTCCTGCTGAAACTAACTCTCTGTTGCAACCATACTAGTTCAACATCTTCTCCTTCTTTGTTTGTTCTTCTCTCTACTGGTTTTGCTTCCTCTCTATCACATTGTTGCTAGATTCCACCGGTATTATTCACTTTGTCAATTGTCTTCTATCTTATCACTGTCGATTCTCATCTTACCAGTTCTTCACTGCAATCTTCTAGGTCGGTTCAATCACCACCAGTGCACTCCTCTATCAATCTTAATGGCAAACTACCAGTTAACTCACTCATGTCGGTTGAACTCTTCTAACCAGTTCTCTCTCTCACACTCAGTCTCTTCTCTGATTGTCATTGAGCACTTGAATGATTGGATTTCTTCACTATCCTTCTTCTCGCATGCATCAGCACCAACTACATCTTTGGCTCGCACTCTTATAGCTTGATTTTCCTGCCTAAACTTGAGTTTGAACATTTGCACGCTAGGGTTTCTGCCATGTACTGAATCTGCATACAATCTGATCTCTGATCATTGTGACATATCATATTCAATATGATATCATGTCCTTGATCAATTTTTAACACTCAATCAATGAGAATCGCCCAACTGTTTACCTTGTGAACCATGTCTTCTCTCTTTTTGTCATTTATAGCATGATTTCGGCCTTTTGTCTAATCGATCACCTGTGTGATGCGGTTTCCTTCATCCTCTTTGATCTGCAAGATTAGTTTGTATTGGATCTATATTATTTCCTTAATCTCGAGCCACAATCCTCTGCCTTCATTCCTCAAGCTTCACAGTCATCATAAAAGTTGGACCAGACACTAACAACTTTACCGACTCACTACACCGACCTGTGCATGCATGCCACTTTAGCTCCATGTGGTCCCTTTGTCGGCATCTACCTTTGCTAGGTTGGTTATGTTGATTTGGATAGGATCATCAACCAACCACACACTCGAGTTCATCTACCGGTTCACAGACCCTATCGGTTATACCCTAACCGGTCTGCCCTCAACCTTGCGCTTTGCTTCTCTTCTGGTGGAGCACCTAAACCAATCAGCACACATGCCAACCTTCCTAATGAACATCTTCATTAGATGGGATCCTTTTTCATATGTACTTTGTGAGTCGATGGACATACTTACTGGTAAACACCTTGATGACATCGTGTCATTGGCCTTCACCAATCTCCATATGTCTTCTTCATCTATAGACCAGTTCTCGTATCAATAGGTTTGTCATAGTGACAAACATACCCTTCAATCTTTGTACCAAGAACTCATCATTGTCTACCCAGCGGATCCGGTGCATATCCTTGGTCTCATGCACCTAAGGCAATTTAGTGTTTCACTAATTGATCTGGTGTGAGCCTTCAAACACTTGCCTTTAACTCTTTTATCTTATCTCCGAGAACTATGATGCATTCCATGCATAATAGGAGATAACCTCCACTTACCAGTGGGAGTGGATCCTTGTCATTTGCATCCTGCAATGCACCAATGTGGCTTCCCTATTTGAGCAACATATCTTCAAATAGGCATATGTGAACTGGTTGGGCACATTCACTGTCAGTCATCTCTTCAAATGGTGGCTGCATCTTTATCTTGTGGGAATACTGCAATTTTACATCCACACAACACACAGGTGGCCTGCCCATACTTCACCTCCGATGTTGATGTGATTTTGGTAACATTCCCCCTCTTCATCACAATCAATAGCCCAACATCTTGCCCTCTTACAGATGTCATCATTTACTGATTGTTTAATCATATCGATCTCCTATCCATATATTTAACACAAGTCAAACACTAACTTGTGTACTGGTGACTCCAATGGGCATTGTGTTGAATGACACACTCTTCCTTATTTGATACCATCCTATACCAGTTGACATCAATGACAACACAAATGCCAATTTTTTCATCATCAATTGAAACTTTGATGATTTTGAATAATAATAGGAAATCACCGACTGTTGATTGGCTTGTACCTCTCCCTTAGGGTTTGGTATGATTTCATGTTATTTTTGTCTTTGTATAATTTTAATAAAACTTATTTTCAGATCTACATTGTTGCTTTAGATCCACTTTTGTATTTGTTATTTGAAGCATATTCATTTACATCATGTTCATTTAGGATTGTATGCTCATATCATTGGATAGAACTATTATTCTTACATTTTAGCACATTTAGGATCTTATATACACATAAGGTTCTTGCACACATTTTTTTAATACATTATTGGCTATTGTAGAAGTGAAAATCACCAAAACAAGGGGTTTGACTAAGGTAAAACACTATATAGCCACCAAACACCATTTTCAAGTTGCAAGTGTAGATACAGGAATCTAATGGAGGCACGATCTTTCGAAAAGACAAAACTCACAAGTGCAGTCCCAGATCCAAAAACAAGCCCCAAAACATTAGGACCAAGGCACCTAGCACCCTAGTCCTCATCATTTTTCTGCAGTTTTTAGCAGTTCAACTTGCAAGGATCTTAATCTATAGTTTTTTAGGATTCTAGCTCAGTGCAGTATTAGGTACCAAGGCACCTAGCACCCTGGTCCTGCTCAGTCAGGCTCAAATTTTGGTGACAGGTGCATGTCTGAGTTTAATTTCTTGTTCTATACTTTGTATTTCAATGTCATATCTATATTTTTATGTATTTCAATTTACATATGCACTTTTAGTCATCTCCCTAGCTTACTTTATCATATAATTACATTTTACACATCTCCTCTTCATAGAAGCAAACAAATATAAACCCTAAAGATATTCCTTGACTCTCTCTTACAAGAAGTAGTCAAAGTAAATCATCTCCTTAGGCTCTTTTGTATTCCAATGTGTGCATGAGAGTGGGATTAGGTCTTATTTTACTATATTCCATTTTCATCCTACACAAAGATCAATAATTTGGAAGTGTGACTAAATTAACTTGACCTAAATTGCAAGAACCTAGTCCCAAAGAGGAAAGCTTAAACTATGGAATTCATGTTGAATAAATATTTACATTTAAGTGTTTGGTAGAAGTATACGACTCTTTAAGTCTAGTGAGATTGTCAAATATAGAAAGGGAAATGAAGCCACTTAAACTATTGGAGTTGAGCCAAAGGCTTCTTATGTTAACAAGATTTGAAATTGTAGATGTAATCATATCATTTGGTTCATTGGCATAAAGGTGAAGATTAACAAGGCAATAAAGTGTGTCCAATGAAGGTGGGATTACCCCAATTGACATGTTGTAGGATAGCTAGACCAATTCAACAAGTTTAGAGAGATTGGCCATGGAGAGAGGAATCTCAACTTCAATAGAGGTATCATACAGATCAAGGCACTTCAAGGATGACACATTCCCTATAGCAGATGGAAACTTACCATCAATTCTAGTATCTAAGAGAATAAGATCCTTCACGGATGATATATTCCATATAGCATTTGTAATCTCACCTTTGATAGAAGTATCATACATATAAAGATTCTCCAAGTATAACACATTCCCTATAGAAAATGGAATCTCACCTTCAATTTTGATATTTGAGAGAAGAAGATCCTTCAAAGATTGCATATACCCTATAGCACTTGGAATCTCACCTTCAATTTTTGTATTTGAGAGAAGAAGATCCTTCAAAGATGACATATTCCCTATAGCAATTGGAATCTCACCTTCAATTTTGGTCAGTAATAGATCAAGATTTTGCAAGGACAACAAATTCCCTATAGAAGTTGGAATCTTACCTTTAATTCTTGTTTGTGAATCTTGTACATTTAAAATAAAAAAATTAAGTCATGCATAAAGTAGAAACATCATTTCAATTCTTGTTTGTGAATCTTGTACATGGAGTTTCAATAATTTTATCCTAATATCATTCCATCTCCATGCATCTCAAAGGTATGAACATGGTAAACAATCTTCACTATTAGCTGACATTTGTTTTCCCTAGTCCATGAAGAATTGATATTGTTGCTTTTGATTTTAGGAATTTATACTTCCCAATCAACATTTTGGTAAATTAATGGTGTGATGCAAAATTTTGATTCAAAAAAATAGCACTGTTGAAACCAAAGTAATCATATCTAATATGCACCATTCATTATCCTAGTTTAGACCCACAAATGCATAAATGACATAGGCCACTTCTATGCATGCGTATATGAACCAAACACTTTAAAATTCTAGGTTGATGGTTTCATCCATTTTTAACCATTATGATTCAATTAGATTGTAATTTATTCCACATTACAAGCTATGTTAGTGCATTTAAGCACTAGGGTATGTGCAAGATCATGGGGGGCCAAAAAGTGGCAATGGAGAAAAAAATACATTTTAAACCTTTCCAAACACGCCAAAATCCACTTTGACTTTTTCTTTGGGTTGGCCAAAATTTAAATTTGGTTTGGTAATACCAAACCAAATCAGATATCCATTAATATTGGATATCCGATAATATATCGGATATCCAATTTGTGATGTCACTATTGTGATGTCATACTTTTTCAAATCGAATATCCGTTTTTCTCAACATAAAAAATATACTTTAGTAAAATGGGCATAACTTTTGTTTTTCTTATCAAAATTTTGATTTTTCACAGGCTTTGGAAAGGTAATTCAAAGACCTATCAAATGGATGAGGTAATTTTATGATATTATAGACCAAAAAGTAATTATAATCATTTGAATTTAGTCCTTCAATTTTGAAACTTTAAATACTCACAAATTTTGCATACAAAGTCTCATTTTTATCCTATCACCTCCTTTATCTATCACTTGTCTATCTATACTTATATAATATATTTTATATATCTCTTTCTTATCTAATTATGTCACTTATTTTCTCATCCCATCTAGATAAATAAATTCCCAAGTTACATGCATCTCTGCATATATCTCCATCTTTCCATTCCTATCTCTCTCTCTCCCACTCCTTCATTTTCCCTCCTTATTTCTATATTTCTCTCTAATAATCTCTCTTCTCTCTATTTATCTCCCTCCTATACGTTATCCTACCTATACTTATATATTAGTTGTTTCTATCACCTCCTTTCTCTCCCTATCTTGTCCCCTCTATCTCTATATCCCTATAGATCTATCTCCATGTATATTTATATCTCATTATCTCTAAATCTCACTTATTCACTCCATCTCTCCCTCCATTTGTCTTGCTCTCTCTATCACTTTCTATCCATATCTATCTCTATCTCCATCTTCATATCTCCATCTCTTTCCCTATCAATCTCTCTTTTTATATGTTCCTCTATCTTTATATATCTTCCTCTATACATGATTAATCTACTTCTATGTCTCTTCCTCTATTACCCTCTTGAAGTATCTTTCCCTTTCTCTACCTTTATATCTTTATTTACTCCATCTTTATATATCTTTGTCTCTCTCCACACATCCTTCTCTATAGTGCCTTTATATATCTCTATATCTTCCTCTTTCTCTCTCTCTCCCTCTCTATCTATACCTATCTATAATCTCTATCTCTCTTTCTCACTCTCTTGCACTATCTATATCTCTCTATCTATCAATATTTATCTTCCTTTATATCTCTCTATCTCTTCCCTTTTCTATCTATCTCTTTACCACTCTCTATCAATTTTTCTCCATCTCTTCATATATTTATCTTTGTCTTTACCTCTCTCTTTCTCTATATCTATTCATCTTGCTCTCCTTTTATCTTCATTTTTTATCTCTATCTTCCTCTCTCCTTTTCAATATCTAGATATGTCTACCTCTTTATATCCATCCTTGTCCTTTAGTTTTTCTCCCTCTCACTTCATACTCCTTAATATCTATATCTCTATTTATGTCCTTGTCCTTTAGTTCTTTTCCCTCTCTTTAGTTCTTCATCTCTCTTCACCCTTACATCTCTCCTTATTTTAAACTTAGTATATATGGTCTCCTAAGGGGTTATATCATGTCCTAAGGGGTCATATAATATCATATGACCCCTTAGGAAACAATATGACTTCTAACGATGCCATACGGTCTCCTAAGTGGTCATATGGTGTCCTAAGGGGTCATAAAACACCATATGACCCCTTAAGACACCATAAGACCCCTAATGACATCATATGGTGTCCTAAAGGGTCATAAGACACCAAATGACTACTTAGGACACCATACGACCGCTAATGACACAATATGGTGTCCTAAGGGATTATAGGACACCATATGACCCATAGCACCATATATTGTCCCAAGGGGTCATATAGTGTCCTAAGGAGTCATATAATGCCATATGAGCCATTAGGACACAATATGACCCATGACAACACCTAAGGAGTCATATAGTGTCCTAAGGGGTCATAGAACACCATATGACCCCTTAGGACACCATATGGTACCATGCAATCCCTTACGACACCATATGGTGTCCTAAGGGGTCATATAACACCATATGACCCCTTATAACACAAGAAGACCCATAACAACACGATATGGTGTCCTAAGGGGTCATATGGTGTCAGGAGACACCATATGAGCCCTTAGGACACAATATGTCCACTAACGATACCTAAGGGGACATATGGTGTCCTAAAGGATTATATGATGTCCTAGGAACCTTTAGGACACAATATGACCTCTTAGCACACCATACAACCACTAACGACACCATATGGTGTTCTAAGGGGTCATAGGACACCATATGACCCGTTACGACACAATATGACCCCTAACAACACCTAAAGGTCATATTGTGTCCTAACGGGTTATAGGACACCATATGACCCCTAACGACACTATATGGTGTTTTAAGGGGTCATATTATGTCCTAAGGGGTCATAGGACACCATATGACCCCTAACAACACAAAATGACACCTAACAATGCCTAAGGGATCATATGTTGTTCTAAGGGGTCATAGGACACCATATGACCCCTTAGCACACCATATGACCCCTAATGATACCATATGGTGTCCTAAGGGTTCATATGGTGTTCTAAGGGGTCATAGAACACCATATGACCCCTTAGGACACCATATGACGCATAATGACACTATATGGTGTCCTAAGGGGTCATAAGACACCATATGACCCCTTAGGAGACCATACGACCCATAACAAAATAATATGGTGTCCTAGAGAGTCATAGAACACCATATGACCCCTTAGAACACCATACGACACATAACATCATTTGGTATTTTAAGGGGTCATAAGACACATTATTACCCCTTAGGATATAATATGACCCCTAATGACATCATATAGTGTCCTAAGGGGTCATAGGACACCATATGACCCCTTAGGACACCATACGACACCATACCACCCTTTACAACACCATATGGTGTCCCAAGGGTTCATATGGTATCCTAAAAGGGTCATATAATACCATATGACCCCTTAGAGCACAAGAAGATCCATAACAACATGATATGGTGTCGTAAGGGGTCATATGGTGTCATGAGACACCATATGACCCTTTACAAAAAAATATGACCCCTAACGATACCTAAGGGGTCATATGGTGTCCTAAGAGGTTATATGATGTCCTGGAAACCTTTAGGATACAATATGAACTCTTAGCACACCATACAACCCCTAACAACACCATATGGTGTCCTAAGGGTTCGTAGGACACCATATAACCCGTTAGGAAACAATATGACTCCTAACAATACCTAGGGGTCATATTATGTCCTCATGGGTCATAGGACACCATATCACCCCTAAGGACACTGTATGGTGTAATAAGGGGTCATATTGTGTCCTAAGGGGTCATAGGACACTATATGACCCCTTAGCACACCTTACAACCCCTAATGAAACCATATGGTATCCTAAGGGGTCATATAGTGTCCTAAGGGATCATATAACGCCATATGCCTCTTGAGACACCATACGACACATAATGACACCATATGGTGTCCTAAGGGGTCATATGGTATCCTAAGGGCTGATAGGACACCATATGACCCCTTAAGAGACCATACAACCCATAACAACATAATATGGTGTCCTAGAGGGTCATAGAACACCATATGACCCCTTAGAACACCATACAACCTATAACAATGACATGTCATGTCCTAAGGGGTCATAAGACACAATATGACCCCTTAGGACATAATATGACCCCCAACAATGTCATATAGTGTCCTAAGGGGTCATACAAAACCATATGACCCCATAGAACACCATATGACCCATTAGAACATCCTAAGACCCTTTACGATACTATATGGTGTCCTAAGGCGTCATATGGTATCCTAAGGGGTCATATAAAACCATATGACCCCTTAGAACACCATATGACCCCTTAGAACACAAGAAGACCCATAACGACATGATATGGTGTCCTAAGGGGTCATATGGTGTCACGAGACACCATATGACCCCTAAGCACACAATATGACCCCTAACGATATCTAAGCGGGTCATATGGTGTCCTGAGGGGTTATATGATGTCCTAATAATCTTTAGGACACAATATGACCCCTTAACACACCATACAACCCATAACCACACCATATGGTGTCTACTATATGACCCGTTAGGACACAATATCAGCCCTAACAATACCTAAGGGGTCATATTGTGTCTTAAGGGGTCATAATACACCATATGACCCCTAATGACACTGTATGGTGTCCTAAGGGGTCATATTATGTCTTCAGGGGTCATAGGACACCATATGACCCCTCACGACACAAAATGACACCTAATGATATCTAAGGGGTCATATGGTGTTCTAACGGGTAATAGGATACCATATGACACTTTAGCACACCATACGACCCTTACTGACACAATATGGTGTCCTAAGGGGTCATATGGTATCCTAAGGGGTCATAGGACACCATATGACCCCTTAGGACACCATATGACGCATAATGACACCATATGGTGTCCTAAGGGTCATAGGACACCATATGACCCCTTAGGAGACCATACAACCCATAACAACATAAAAATGGTGTCCTAAGGGGTCATAGAACACCATATGACCCCTTAGAACACCATGTGACCCATAACGAGACCATGTGGTGTCCTAAGGGGTCATAAGACACAATATGACCCCTTAGGACATAATATGACCCCTAATGATGTCATATAGTGTCCTAAGGGGTCATAGGACACCATGTGAACCCTTAGGACACAATACAACCCCTTAGGACACAATAGGACCCCTTAGGACACAATATGACCCCTTAGGACACAAAATAAATCCTAACAACACATAAGGGGTCATAGGACACCATACGACACATAACATCACCAAATGGTATCCTAAGGGGTCATATGGTGTCCTAAGGTGTCATAGGACACCATATGACCCCTTAGGACATCATATGACCCATAACACCATATAGTCTCCCAAGCATATGGTGTCTTAAGGGGTCATACAACAGCGTATGACCCATTAGGACATAATAGGACCGCTAACGACACCTAAGGGGTCATATAGTGTCCTAAGGGTTCATAGGACACTATATGACCCCTTAGGACACCATACGACTCCTTGCGATACCATATGGTGTCCCAAGGGGTCGTATGGTATCCTAAGGGGTCATTTAACACCATATGACCCCTTAGAACACAAGAAGACCCATAATTACATGATACGGTGTCCTAAGGGGTCGTAGGACAACATATGACCTGTTAGGGCACAATATGACCCCTAAGAATAGCTAAGGGGTCTTGTTGTGTCCTGAGGGGTCATAGGACACCATATAACCCCTAACGACACTGTATGGTGTCCTAAGGGGTCATAGGACACCATATGACCCCTAGCAACACTGTATGGTGTCCTAAAGGGTCATAGGACACCATATGGCCCCTACCGACACAAAATGATGCCTAACGATACCTAGGGGGTCATAAGACACCATATGAGCCCTTAGCACACCATCCAACCCCTAATGACACCATATGGTATCCTAAGGGGTCATATGGTGTCCTAAGGGATCATAGAACACCATATGACCCCTTAGAACACCATACAACACATAATGACACCATATGGTGTGCTAAGGGGTCATAGGACACCATATGACCCCCTAGGAGACCATACGACCCATAACAACATTATATGGTGTTCTAAGGGGCCATAGAACACCATATGACCCCTTAGAACAACATACAACCCATAACAACACCATGTGGTGTCCTAAGGGGTCATAAGACACAATATGACCCCTTAGGACATAATATGATCCCTAACAACACCTAAGGGGTCATATAGTTTCCTAAGGGGTCATAGGACACCATATGACTCCTTAGCACACCATACAACCCCTAATGATGCCATATGGCATCCTAAGGGGTCATATGGTATCCTAAGGGGTCATAGAACACCATATGACCCCTTAGGACACCATATGACACATAAAAACACCAAATAGTGTCCTAAGGGGTCATAGGACATCATATGATCCCTTTGGACACCATATGATCCATAACAATACCATATGGTGTCCTAAGGGGTCATAGAACACCATATGACCCCTTAGGACACCATATGACCCATAATGATACCATATGGTGCCCTAAGGGATCATAGTACACCATATGACCCCTTAGAACACAATATAACCCCTAACAACATCATATAGTGTACTAAGGGGTCATAGGACACCATATGACCCCTAATGACATAATATGACCCCCAACAACATCATATAGTGTCCTAAGGGGTCATATGATGTCCTAAGGGGTTATATAACACCATAAGACCCCTTAGGACACCATAAGATCTATAACGACATCATATGATGTCCTAAGGGGTCATATGGTGTTCTAAAGGGTCATGGGATACCATTTGACCTCTTAGGACATAGTATGACCCATAACAAAACCTAGTGGATCATATGGTGTCTAAGGGGTCATACGATGCCCTGTCACCCCTTAGGAGACAATATGACCCTCAACACACCATACAACCCCCAACAACACCATATGGTGTCCTAAGGGGTCATAGGACATTATATGACCCGTTACGACACAATATGACCCCTAACAATACCTAACGGGTCATATGGTGTCCTAAGGGGTCATATGGTGTTCTATGAGCCTTTAGGACACCATATGGTGTCGTTAGGGGTCATATGGTATCATATGGTGTCGTTAGGGGTCATATGGTATCCTATGACCCCTTAGAACACCATAAGACCCATAACAACATCATGTGGCATCCTAAGGTGTCATATGGTGTCCTAAAGGTTCATGAGATACCATATGACCCTTTAGGAGACAATATGACCCCTAACAACACCTGAGGGCTCATATGGTGTCCTAATGAGTCATATGATGTCCTATGGCTCTTTAAGATAAAATATAACTCCTTAGCACACCATATAACCCCTAACGATACCATATGGTATTCTAAGGGGTTATGAGATGCCATATGGTATTCTAAGGTGTTATAAGATACTATATGACTCATTAGGATACAATATGACCCCTAACAACACCTAAGGGCTCATAGGACACCATATGAACCCTTAGGACACAATATAACCCCTTACAACACCTAATGGGTCATATGGTGTCCTAAGTGGTCATATGACATCCTATGACCCCTTAAGACACAATATGACCCCTTAGCACACCATACAACCACTAACAACATCATATGTTGTCCTAAGGGGTCATAGGACACCATATGGCTTGTTAGGACACAATATGACCTCAAACAACACCTAAGGGATCATATATTGTCCTAAGGGGTCATATGGTGTCCTAAGGGGTCATAGGACACCATACGATCCATGATGACACCATATGGTTTCCTAAGGGGCTATAGTATGCCATATGACCCCTTAGGACACAATATGACCCCTAACAACACCTTAGGGGTCATATGGTGTCCTCAGTGGTCATATGATATCTTATGACCCCTTAGCACACCATAAGAACCCTAACGACACAATATATTGTCCTAAGGGGTCATAGGATATGATATGACCCATAACAACACCATATAGTGTTTTAAGGAGTCGTATGGTGTCCTAAGAGGTCATATGACACGATATGACCCTTTAAGACACAATATGACTCCTTAGCACACCATATGACCCCTAACAACATCATATGGTGTCCTAAGGGTTCATAGGACACCATATGACTCATTAGGACACAATATGACCCCTAACGACACCTAAGGGGTCATATGGTAAAGTTAGAGGTGAGGATAGGTATGACAAAGAGATGGCATTTGGGGAAGGGAGAATTAGAGAGAGTTGGGGTAATTAGGGGTTGGGAGGAGAGGGGAGATGGGAAAGTATCAACAAAGGGAGAGAGGGAGAGATGATCAGAGAGGTTCAAAGAGAGAGGTCTAGAGAGAGGTAATTAGGGGAAGGGGAGGGGGGGAGAGAGGGAGGTAGTATCAACAAAGGAAGAGGAGGGAGAGATGGGTAGAGAGCCCCCTAATTACCCTCTCTCTAGTCCATCTCTTTGTTAATACTTCCCTCTTCCCCTCTTCTCCCCCTAATTTTCCTCTCTCTATCACTCTCTTCACCTCTCTCCACATCTCTCCCTCTCTCCTTTTGTTGATACTTACTCTTCTCCCTCTCTTCTTATCCGATAATTACACCCAACTCTCTCTCACATTATTTCTTTCCCTCAATTACCCTCAATCAACTCTCTCCTCCTATGGGTTTATAGATACTTCTCTCTCCCCCTCTCCCCACCCCCTAATTACTCTCTATGTCTCTCTTCACCTCTGTCCCCATCTCTCTTCTCTCTTTGTTGATACTTTCCCCTCTCCCCCTCTCCTCCTACCCCCTAATAATCTCAAACTCTCATATCTCATTCTCTCTTCACCCCAATCATCCCTCCCTCTCTCTCTCTCTTCACCTTCCACCTAATTACCTCTATCTCTCTCTCTCTCACACACTCTCTCTTCCCCCCAATTAATCTCTCCTTCTCACCTCTCTCCCCCTCTACTTTTTTTAATACTTCCCTACGCCTCTCCTTGTCTCCTCTGAATTTTGTTGCTAGAGATGAGAAGGAAATGCAGAGAGACTAGTCTAGATCTTAGGGAAGAGAGAGTGACATAGAGGAGGAAATTATGAAGAGGGAGAAATGTAAGCACCTTGTAGAGCTTGACAAAATGAATGAGGTATTCAATGACAGTTAGAGATATAGGTCTAGAGAGAGATGTATAAATATGGACAAAAGAGAGGGAGGAAGAAACAAACAGGTGGAGTGATAGGTTTAGGAGAGAGAGGTGGAGAAAGGAACAAACATAGATAACATGGCTTATCAAAATTTATCGAACTTAATAAAATTCATAAATTTTCTATTATTAATTATTTATTTAGTTTATTTTGAGATGATTGTTACAAAAATTCATGCAATGGGGAAATCATATGAAAAAGTCACGAGTTTTTAATGTTTTAAAAATGAAGGATGAATTTAAATGAATTATAATTATTTTTTAAAACAAATAATTGAAAATATACCTATTCCATATCATAGAGCTCTTAATTACCTTTCCAATGCCTGTAAAAAATCGAAATTTTGATAAAAAATGCAAAAGTTGTGCCCAATTTACTAAAATATATTTTTTTATTTTTTCAAAAATGGATATCCGATTTTTAAACATAATTTTTCCCTCCATCTTTTCGTTTGGGTTTACTCTGGGATTTGGCTTGGAAGTGACAAGCCTGGAAAGTCAACTGAAAAAAAGTGTTTTTTCAGTATTCCTTGATTTTCCAGACTCCATTTGGAAGAGGTGAGATTACCAGCCCATAAGAATTTCCTAGCTAGAGAGTCCAAACCCTTCAAGAACCACTTACGAGCCACCTGAAGCATACATTGATAGGTCGGCAAAGCCTGAACCACTGACTCAATCAGTAGAACCCTCCCCACAAAGGATAACCATCTATGAGTCCAGTGTTCAACCATGGAGTGGAATTTATCCAAGATCCCCTGCCACGACTCCCTAGGGGGGTTGCTAGGAGAAATAGGAATACCCAAATACATCAGGGGCAGGGAGCCAACTTGGAATCTCAAGATAAGAGCAATCCTCCTCTGAATAGACTCAAGAGTGTTGAAAAAGAGGATGGAAGATTTATCCTCATTGATCATCTGGCTAGATGCTGCAAGATAAACATCTAGGACCTTACATAGATTCGAAGCTTCATTGATCCGAGCAAGCCTCATCAGGACCGTTGTATCATCCACAAACTGTAGGTGAGACTATGGCTGCAAGTCATTCCCCCATCTCCAACCTTGAAAAAAACCCCAGCCCACATTATGCTTAATCAGCCACCCCAAACCCTCAGCAAGAAGAATGAATAAATAAGGGGAGAGAGTATCTCCCTGGCGGAGACCCCTAGAAGCACCAAATAGCTTAGTATGGTCTCCATTGATGAGCGCAGAGAAAGAGGTGGACGTAACACAACTCATAACCCACTGGATCCACTCTTCCACAAAACCAAAATCCCTGAGGATCTTCTAAAGGAAGGACCACCGAACTCTATCGTACGCATTAGCCATATCCAGCTTGATAAACATAGCTTTTTCCTTGGATGTTGCCATAGAATGAATGGTCTCCGTAGCAATGACCACCCCATCCAGAATTTGGCGCCCTTCCACAAACCCACTCTGCTCCTCAGAAATAACATTCCCCAAGCACTTCTTCAATCTATCCGCTATCAACTTAGAGATGATCTTATAAATCACATTGCAGAGGGAGATTGGGTGGAACTGGCCTAACCAGTCGGCCCCTTCGCACTTGGGGATTAGGGCAATGAAGGTCGCATTCAATGCCCTAAGCATATGTTTATTCCTCTAGGACTCCTGGACTACTTCCAATAAATCCAGCTTAATTATATCCTAGAACTCTTGAAAGAACTCAACCGGGAACCCATCCAGTCCAGGAGCCTTTCCTTTCCTCATGTGGAAGACAATCCTCTCAAGTTCTTCCAGTAAAATAGGACACAAAAGTTGCTCATTCATCTCCCTTGAGACAAGAGAAGGGATGCAATCCAAAACCGGATTCTCCTCCACTGTTTCCCCCTGAGAGTCCTCCCTAAAGAGGGACTGGAAAAACTAGAGAGACTCCCTAGACATCTCTTGCAAGGATAAGCACTGCTCACCTCTATCATTAACCAGTACAGAAATAGAATTTCCATGTCTTCTTGCTTTCACTAAGTTGAAGAAGAAAGCAGTGTTCTTGTCCCCCTCCTTCAGCCAGTCAATATGACCTCTTTGCTTCCAATATATTTCTTCCTGAAGCTCCCATTCCTTAGCCACCTTGATAGCCCTATCTTCCTCTCTAAGCAGTTCCTCAAACAACCCATGCTCCCTAATTTTACTGGTGATCTCATTCAACGCAATTTGAGCAGCTTTCTGCTCATGAAAAATGTTCCTGAAACCTTGACAATTCCACTATTTAAGCTGAAGCTTAACAAATTGCAGCTGCTTGGCAAAAGAGTACATAGCAGTGCCAAAGGCCGGTCTCCCTTTGCTCCACTAGTCCTCAACAAGAACCTGCAACGACGGGTCCCAAAGCCACATAAGTTGGAATTTGAATGAAGGCGAACGGGCAACCCAAGCCAAAGATGAAACCAACTTGATGGGCTAGTGATCTGACCCTCTCCAGTCAAGAATCTTAGAACATGTGGACCACCCCCCGCCGATCCAAAAATAGGAAACCAGAAAATAATCCAATCATTCAGCAATCCAATTCTCTCCCACCCTCTTGTTGTTCCAAGTGAACAAACCATTGCTAGGCTTGATGTCAACTAGCTGCAGCAAGGAGATACTATCTTGGAAAAGGAAAGAAGAAGGTTCCAACCGCATTACCCCCCCCTTCTTTTCGCTCAACTCCAGGATGGCATTGAAGTCTCCTGCCATAATCCAAGGATGAAAAGGGGCCAACCTTCGCACACCTGACACATGTGACCATAAGCTTTGCTTACCCTAAAAATCAGTGGGAGCATAGATATTTGAAAACAAGATGAATTCCCCAGTCTCAAGACTATCCAGCACCCCGGATAAAGAGGATCTCGAGGCAACCCACCAGATAGGGCGGAAC
Organism: Cryptomeria japonica; assembly: GCF_030272615.1. Classification (NCBI taxonomy): domain Eukaryota; kingdom Viridiplantae; phylum Streptophyta; class Pinopsida; order Cupressales; family Cupressaceae; genus Cryptomeria; species Cryptomeria japonica. The sequence continues at coordinate 634,149,970 of NC_081412.1, forward strand.
CTTAAAGGGTACCAAAGACAGGCCACCCCTCCCAAGGAACTAGCTGCCCCAACACACTGACACTTGCCTCGCCCCTACAGCTTTGGTACGAGACCCATCATACTATCCACAGTAAGTTTAGTTTCTTGCAAGAAAAGGACATCAGGTGAGTGATTCCTAATCAAATCCTGAACTACTTTTTGTCTAGGGTCATTATTCAAGCCCCTTACATTCCATAAGAGCACAATCATTTAGGAGGGTTGGAAAAGTGTGAATCCAAAGTCTTCACTGACCCTAACTCAACCAAATTCTCACCCATCAATTTGATCTTATCCAGATCCTTCTTTCTGCGAACCTTTGAGCTCTTCTCTGAAGCACTTTTCTTAATATCTCTCTGATGTAGACCCAGGTGAACGGCTGTCTTATTAATTTTAGCCCCAACTAGTTCCAATTTCGAAGCTATCAGAGAACCCTCCCCCTTAGCTAGGTTCACCTCAATAACAGGAGCCAGCCCCAACTGTCTGGTCCATCTCCATCTACTGGCTTCCAACCACTAGCAAGGCCTGGGAAGATTCCTCCATCACACTTTCCAGCACCCCTCCTGATGCACCCTAATCTAGAGGGGTAAACCCCGAGTTAACTTCCTGATGGCTCAGGTCATCCAGGGCCTCAAATCTATTAAAGGTATCCTCCTCACGTCTCTCCTGTAAGGGTCTCTTTTGTCCTCTGTTCCCATTCTTTGTCTTAACTGAGACAAAACCATCAGCACCCTCTACCACACCCGACATGACAGCTTTCCCTTTCTCAGCCCTATCAAGGCTCAATTCTGACTGCTGAGGTTGTCTCACTACCGGTTTGTATCTAGGACACTTATGTTGTAAATGACCATACTCATGATACAGACGATAACGAAATGGTAAAGTCTCATAATCTAGCTGTTGAACCCATGAATAAGAGCCTACACACATATCTATAGCATCTGGCAAGGGTTTACTAAGATCAATTTCAACATAGATATGTGCAAAGGTCATTACCTTTCCCCCCAGAGTTTGCGATGAGGATCCCACTGGCCTCCCAAGCAGAGTAGCGAGCATCCGTAGCACATGCTCTCAACAACATTCCACTAGAAGACGTGGTAACCAAACCCACAACGGAACTCTATTTGGGAGCTCCTCTGAAGGATTAAACCCTGCATGCCAAGGTTTGATGAATAATCCCACCTGGTTGTAAAAATATGGACCTCCTTCAAAGACCCTATTGCGATCGTCCATGCAGTTGAACATAACCATGAAATAGTTATTTGTCGGCAGCATAATCTCCATTTCCCCTTCCGGTGCCCTTGTCCGCTATGCCCAATTTTCCAAAAACTACAATGAAACCCTCATTCCCAAGAACTTGTAGTATAGCGACTGATTTGAAAAGTATTCAATGTCATCAGCTATAATCTCAGGAGGGATGATCAACTTCGGCCTCTCACTGCATCTCTCCAGGCAACCATTAATTTTCACCATGCGTGAGCTACCAGCACTCCCAGAGCTCGAATCAGAAGAGAATAGGTTATTGTTAAACATCTTTACATTCTGAAATGGGGGTTTTGAGCCCACCGCAACATGGAAATCCATAGCTGGAACCGCCTATGAGGCTTCCCCACCCAAAGTCACCATCAGGGCACACAAAAATAAAAAATAAAAACAAGGACAACGGCTAAGGGCCCACACCCCTAGGTCTCCCCACGGGGCTTAGCACCCAAGACCCCTCCCCTCATCCGCACCACCAAGGATCGGCCCACCTAAAACCCCAAACCCCTGGGAAAGCTTCGACCGCAGTAGCAGAACCCCACCCCCGCTCAACCCTCCCACCTCCCAGCGACCACCCCCATAGCCACCACCGAGCCCTAGCAACTCCTTCCTCCTCCGTCTTCCCCCGACACCCAGCACTTCCCCCCCCCACGCGAACCCACACCAGCGCCGCCTAGGAGCTAGGGCTGCGAAACCCTAGCTCGGCCTCCTACGCAAACCTGCATGAAGGCCATCGTTAGAGAAATCAATATTGTAATAAAATTATTGTCTTATAAATATCTTAATTTATTAACTATTTAATTTTATTTTTTGAATGTTTAATATTTTTTTCCTTAAATATATATATCTCGAATTAGTAATTATTAATTGACTTTCAAATAAAAGGTTACAAAGAAATATTAAAAAATATTTGAAAATATTTTTAATTGATTACACATATTTTGAATAATATTTTAATCTTAAATATTTTCTTATAAACATTTATAATAATTTAAAATAATGTTCACATTATGTAAATTCACCAAAGATCTATTTAATACAATTCTAATTTATTCTATTTTTTATGTCAATTAAGTGACTTTAATTTTTTGGGAAGAGTCGACCAAAAGAAAGTGAGTCTATGTTAGGTGGCTAACAATGACTGAAAATGAATACTCACGGTTTGGTTTGGCTCTAAATGCTTCAAGTCCCTACCTCACAAATGTTTGTAGTACAATTCTAATTTATAATATATTCTAAATCAATTAATTGACTTTAATTTGTTAGGAAGAATCGCTCACAAGGAAATCAATCTATGTTAGATAGCCATCAATGACTGAAAATGATAACTCATGATTTGATTTGACTCTTAATTTTTTAAGTGGCTACCTAAAAAATATTTGAAATACAATTGTATTTTCTAATTCAATTATATGACCTTTTGGTTTTTCCGAAAAGGATCACTAGAAAGAAAGTCTAAATTAGGTGGCCATAAATGACTGAAAATGAATACTTGCGGTTTGATTCGACTCTGAATGCTTTAAGTCGCTACCTTGAAAACGTTTCGAATACGCATTTGGGCATTCAATTTGCATTCACTGGTTAAATCGAGTAGTCGTTTGCCGTGTTGAACAAGGACAAGCTCGGTGAGCGTGACAAATGCATCACCCAATGGATTATCATCTGTTTGAAAATTACGGCTGCCCCTTTCACCGTTGATTTTGAAAAAATACTCCAGTTTTCCTGTGAAAACCTTTGGTCGTGTTTCTTCTAATATAATCGTTGATTGTTAAATATTTAAGTCAACTTTCACTTTATAGAGGACATTAGAAATATTTTATATTATAATATGGTATATTGACTTGTAATGAAATATATTATTGAAAAAGAAATAAAGTTAATTATATGGAATAAATACATGGTCATTATTGATTTCTTTTACATATATGGATCTAGAAAGTTAGAACGATAAATCATTAATTGAAATATCAATAAATTTGAATGGTATCATAGATGAGAAGTTTATCAAGTAAAGTGTACATTATGACTTTTATAATTGTTAATTTAGGTTGCATTTAACATCATGACAATATGACATGCATGAAAGAAAGAATCCATACAAAGAATCGTTGTAAGTTGATTGGGTTTTTAACAATTCTAATACAATTTACCTGGCTTCAATTGTTATTGACAAAACACAATCTATTTCATGCATTTTTATAAAATCTAATCATATTACATAATTATAATGATGTTATAGAATATTTTTTCAAAGACAGTTCTCTCAATTTCCCCATGTTTCAATTAGTGATTTGTATTTGAATAAAGGTCCAAAAGGTAAATGTTGAAATAAATAAAATAAATCCAAGTGAATTTAATGGTCAAAGGTTTAGTAATTGAGCATATATATGTCTTATCTATTAGGAATTAGGTTCCATCAACCTTATAAATCCTATGTAGATAATTACTCCTAAAATTGTTTTAAATTTCCACCAGGGAAGATGCATTCACTAAGAAATAGTCTTATTTAGACACATTTGGATATTTGTACCTAATAAGGGGTGTGGGGCCACTTACACACCACTATTTTCGCCACCCAAAGATCCTCCAATTAGATTTTAGGGTTCATGCCCCCATAGAGAATTTTTTTTAAAAAATGCATTATAAAATATCACAATTTTGTAGTTATAAAGTGGAAAATTGAACCCTAGTGACTCCCCACCTAGGAGAGAGAAAGGAAGTCACTAGGATGATTTTCACTTGGGAGAAATTTACATTCAGAAGAGGGGCTTGAATCCACTTGATTCAAATCCAAAGGGAGTAAGGATGTGAATACCAAGTGGATTGCAAGGGTTGAAGTGTGATTTTCCCTCTTTTGTAAATGGGAAAGTTGATTTGATGACTATGTGGGAAAGGGAGATAAAATAAGTGAAATGAGGAGCTACCGGTTCTGGACTGTGTTGTAACTTCGGATTTGAGATATTTAGACCGATACGTATCTTCCCTGCAAATTAGGAGAAAATTCATCGAGATCCTATTGAAAGTGCACACAGTCCTCCAAAAAATCCGCAAAATGAAAAGTGATGACATCTTGCTCTAAGAGGCTGCCCTCTGGTTCCAAGAATGTCCCACTGTACAAGAGAGGGAATACTCTTCAAGAAAGGATAGGATAGGTGAAAAGAGATATCTTTCTATAAGTATAAAGGAGATCCTTGGAGGAGAAGAGATATTTGTTCAAAAGACATCCCCCTCCAATAGGAGTTGTCTTAGACAAATATAACATCATCTAGAACAAAGAAAAGGAGAGAACAAGAATGCAATCCTTCCTCCTATTCCTCGGTGAAAGGGATTCTTAATGAGGGGTGACTCACTTTTAGCCCAAAGAGGGATGGGTGAATTTATCATAGATGTACATTACCAAGTGTGAAAGAGGTTGTAGTCAAGGACTTACACCTCTTGTATAAGAGAGAACCCATGAGGAAACCACCAATAATTTTTCACAAGGAATGACATCAAGTAATATAACTCACACCATCTACAAAATAGGGAAAAGTGGATCCCTAGACAAAGAGAGAGAGGTATCATTACCCCTCGAGTGTAGGGACAATGAGAAGAACTTACACAATATTAAAGAGATAGATTAAACATAATCAAATGCACAATGTACTTTCACAAATGCATGCAAGGAAAGACATTAGTATATGTAAAATACATGTCTCAAGAAGTGGTAATCTTTGAAAGGAAGAGAGAAAAATCATCGTATATTTCCCAAGGGGGATTAATTATAAAAGCATACCATTGTAAGACATGATAATCACATATAAAAAATGAAGCCCCTAAAGGAAATAATGATAAATGAGAAAGAAAGAAAGGGAAATGAGTGAAAATCCTTTCCCCCCAAGTGAGGAGAACAAGGGGAAAACATTACACATCTTTTGATGGTGATTATTGTGAAGCAATATACATTCCTAATGGAACAAATCCTCTCAAGGAAGGAATACGTACTTCTCAAGAGATCATTCAATGCTAAGGGGCATATCATACTTGCAAATAATCGAAACCATAAAAGTGGTAAGTTTTCCAAGAGAATGAAAGAAAGAGTGCACTAGTCACCAAGTTTCAACTCTTAAACAGCCTGTAATTCTATACAATATCTCATACGTTTTGCCAACACTGGGATAATATCAATTAGTGGATATGGCTAGGATGGAAAGGTTACATGAGCTATTTTGTAGCTTCTATTGTATTAACTCTATAATGTATCCAAGTAGGTATCCTTGGAACCCGGTATGGACATCCATCAAAGGTTAAAATAAGGGTTATTTTTAGTAAATGATGTAGAAGAAAGTTCCTAGTAGACATGTGTGCAAAAGATAAAATTCTAGATAATACATGTGAGAAATATGAGAAAATGCCTCAAGAAATTATAGGTTCTATAGGTTTATTAGACAAGGTTACCTCTTATTAACTTCCTATTAAATATATCTAAAGAATATTTTTCTTCACATCAATATCATTTGAAATTTATAATAAAATTATTATTCTTAACATTATTTCCTTCTTGTAAATGTTTAATTTTCTACTATTATCACATCATCATCTCATCTGCAACCTAGTTTGGCATCTACCACCATAATTTAAACTAATGTGTTCATTCATAACTATAGTATCCCTTATCATAGATATCTAAAATATGTCCACATAAAAAAATTTACATGCATAATGCAATTTTTCCAAATACATCCAGAGTCTTATATCACTCTAAATATGCAAACATATCTTTTATTTTACTATCATCCATATATTTTTCATCCTTTGGCCATACCATAACCATATATTTTCCTCATAGATTATATCATAGCTTATGCACATACCATATCTTCATCTACATTCATATCATAGCATCCTCTTTTAACATATCATCTTCATATATATCCATATCTTAGATCACTCACTTTACCTTTTACATCCACATAATATCATTTCTAGTATATAATATAGACTTATACCATAGGCTCTCATCCATGATCAAATATCCCACTTCTAGATATTTATATTCTCGATTAGGTTATCACCTTAACCTATTTAATGCACCTTAATCTACATTCATATCATAATATCCATTGTCACTTACATTATAACATGCATCCATTGCCATATGTTTCAACCATCATCTATATCCATCATATACCTGTAGTGTCATAAAATTGTGGTCCTAGAAATTTTTGACTGCAATAAGGTCCTCACGCGCATGCGAACTCGAATCCTCTAGCCTGATCGGAGACCAGAGATTGCTTGGCTTACGAAAACAATTTCTTTCTTGGTCTCCGCATAACTCTGTCTACACTCTTCCCTAAAGAAAGGGTTAGGACAGGGGTGTGACGCACCTATCCCCCCTAGGACAAGAGTGTGGGGCCCTTTTCCTCCCAAGATAGGGGTGTGGTGCCCTTGCCCCTACCCTATTTTGGGGTAGGACCTTCCTAGAGCATGCATTGTGGGTTGTGTAGTGAGTGGTAAAACTCTCCTGATGTTGGCCCGTGATGAAATTCAAACCTACCAACATGCATTTAATGGGCATTCTTCCTCTCATTTGCATAAGGTGGGATGAGTGGGAAATTCACAAGTGATCAAGAATTCAAGCATTCAAGAATTCTTTTCCAGCATTGAGCATTCTCAAGTCTCCCTTCAAGGCTAGGTGTTGCATTCAATTCAAGGATTCAACCATTGAAGAGGAGACTAATTTCAACATTCAATTCCACACAAGAATTTCTATCAAAATTGCTACTACAAGCTCCCTTGAGGTGATTTACAATTCAGTCTTTCATTTACATCTACTTGCAAGTACTTTCTTTCATTACTTGGTTAATTCCAAAACTAAGGTTTGACCTAAAGGCAAACCCCCAATCCCATCCCATTTTCCTCTCTTTTCTGTGTGTAGGTTGCAGGTGTGCAGCTGTACTTTCAGATTCGGGATCCATTTGTTGAGGTGGAAAAACCCTTTTCGTTTCATGGATTTTTCGGAGGACAGTGTACATTCTCGCCACGGTCTGGGCAAATTTTCCTCAAATTCACAGGGTGACTTCGTCTCGACATTTTAAGTTGCCAAATCCAGGTGCACAACTTCATCCCATATCCTAATCTCAAGTTATAATCGATTCTTTGTCACTTTTGCACTACATAACTCTATCACTTCCTTTCCATTTCAAAAAAGGAAGAGGGGATCAACTTAACATTCCCCAATTCATTCAGAATTCAATCTACCATCTTATGTGGATAGATTGAATCTAGTGAATTATCATCTCCTTCTTCCAAATGTAATGGTGAAAATTGTTTGAAGGATAATCAATAGTGAAACTCTCATCTCTCTTTGAGGGAAAGGGTAGTCTTCCTCTTGATCTATCATTCACCATTTTCCCACCATTACGTTTTGATGAACCCGACGTCTTGCATACTTTCTTTTGAACAATATCACATATTTTTCATTTACAAGTTTTAACTTTCTGTAACCTTAGTGATTAATTTGTTAAAAACCCTAGTTTTAAAATTAAAATTGAACCTGTGATTTGTACAAATTGTTTGTGATTATCTTAGATCTAAAAATTGTCTTGATTGTCAAATTCAATTTCCTTGTTGCCTTTTTCAAATTACAATTAAAATTTACAAAATTAAGAGGTTATTTGCTAAAACCCTAATTTTCAAAAATCATATTGAACTTTCGCAAAAATTGGATTTAAACTTAATTTTCAGATTTCTGATTGTTCTCAGATTTGTCTTCAATCCTGCAATTCAAATTTTCAATTTTCTCCCCTTTTCCCAAAATTCAAATTTCAAAATTAAGTGGTTAGGAGATCAAACCCTAATTTTAAAAATTAGTTGAATTTTGTGTGAATTTAAAATCAATTTCAATTACATTCAGATTTATAAACATTTTCCAAGGTATCCCTATCCATTAGGATTGACCCTTTTCAAAATTGCACTTCAATTCCTCATTTTCTTCAAAATCCTAATGGGGTCCTATTTTCACATTTGTGCCTTCATTTTGCCCATCTAGAGATCATAAAATTTTCCAATTTTGGGGGGTTGGCTTTAAAATACTCGCAATATCCATCCCTAAAAATTCCATAAAAAGTTGGTCAAACCAAGTGCGTTCTTGCCATAGTCCTCGACTTTTTTCCCGAAATCTCAGGACACTGTTATGACTCTATTTAATAGCCTAAATCCGAAAGATTGGTTTATTTTATTGGTTTTTGATCCTTCTAGAATCAGAAATACCTTTAAAATTCAACATTTCAACTTTCAAGAATTTTTTAAAATTAAGAAGTTAATTATTGTCTACCCTAATTTTAAAAATTCTAATTTTAAGATTTAGTGGTATTCCCTTCCCCCTAATTTTAAAAAATCTCCAATTTCCTTTCAAATTGTCTCATCATGTGCCCCGAACAAAGTTCAAATTGTGTAATCATTATTTTCTTGAATTTTGCATTACTCAGTTTTGTAAGCTTTGTTCTACAATTCAAAATTCAAACTTTCCCTCTAGTGCATGAGTTTTACCACTATAAGTCCTACCTATCCTATTCCTCTTAGATGAAGCATTAGAATTAAGGCTTCCTAAGGTTTAATTACCGAGGAGATGGAGCCTAATTTGAGTGACTTCTTTAATGAGGATCATGCTAATTCTTCTCATCCTAATCATGTGCCAATTAATGGATCTCATGATGAAGAAAAAATCTTAACTAGGGTTTCTTTAGATCAACTTTCTATATTGGACAATCAATTTCACAACTTTCAACAATGGATGTCCCAAGATTACCCTAATAGTGAATCTCTTCCATAAATTGAAGGTCTTAAATGCATGCTTCAAAGTGATAAGAATAGAATTTATATAATGCATGGCATTGTACATATTGTTGATTCTAATGTCATGCCTATCAAGAGTTGTGCTGAAACCCTAGGTTATTCACAACCTTCAACACAAGTCAATTTCTCTACTCCTTTGACTAATCTTATGACTAGTATTCCTACTTTTACATCCAATATCATGGCTACTTCAACTCAAAATGTCATTCCTACAACTATAGGTCATGGGACAATCTCTCTTTTTCATTTAATCCTCCATCATTACCTATGTCTTCCATGAGTGTTCCTATTATTCCTCAATCAATCAGTGTGACATAAGGGGGAAATTTCTTCAACAGTTTTATTTCTCCTTTAAGTGTGCCTTTTCCTACATAATCATCACTAATGCCTACTTATCATAATGACCCACCACCTTATTCTCAGCCCATGCCTTCTTTCAATAACATCACACCACCTTCTCAATCACTTATGTCTAATATTAATTCTTCTACTGAGATGACACTTAAGAATCTTGCTCAAACTGTGTCTTCCTTACAACAACAAATTTCTTTTATGATTCAATCCAAGTTTAGTGTGCCCACCTTTGATGTTGCGAGCCAACTTTCTCTTGATATTGAGATCCCTCAATTGGAACTCTATAATGGAAAAGGTGATCCTCTAATGCATCTCAAAACATTTCAAACCTTGTGTACTGATTTTGCTTATGATCAATCATTGCTTGCAAAACTATTTACAAGAACACTAAGAGATAAGGCTTTACAATGCTATTGCTCTTTGCCTCCTTATTCTATCACTTCTTTTCAACAATTGGCAAATGCTTTCATCCAGCAATTTTAAAACAACATTGGTCCTAAAATCACTTTGACTAATTTAATGCATTGTAAACAAGGTGTTAAAGAAAAAGTGATTGATTTCATTGGTAGATATAAGAATTTGTGTGCTCAAATTTCTTTTCATGTACCTGATAATGGTATTCAAAGAATTTTCATTTCTAATTGACAAAAAGATATCAGGGAAAAGCTTATTTTATCTGAGTCTACTTCATTTCCGCAGTTGTGCTCAACACTCCACAATTATCAACTAGTTGTGAGTCAAATGGAGCAATCCACTCCTATGGCTTTGAGTGATAAGGGGGAGAGTGCTCAGCAACCGTTTACGAAGTTCAAACCAACAAAAATCTTCATCGAATTCAATGATCCAATCAACAACAACCATGTGAATCCAACAACAGGTGTGCCTTCTATTCCTAAATTTTTCCAAAGAGAAAGACTGTTTACTCCTTTGAATGAATCTTTAGATAGTAATATGTCTCATTTGTTGCATATAAATGTTATCAAACTTCCCCCTATAAAACAAATTGATCCTTCCAAACTTGCATCTCCTTATTTTGATAACAATTCCTTTTGCCAATTTCATCGTCAACCTAGTCATGATACTGAGAAATGTTTTGCATTGAAAAAGAAGGTTCAAGACTTGATTGATAATAATACTATATTTGTGGCAGGTGTGAATGATAAAGGGAATAAATTAGTTTCTCCTCCTAATCAAAATCTTAAGATTTTCACTGATCCCTTGCCATCTCATACCTCTAACATTATTGATATTGTGCCTAATTCTCTCACTTCTGAGGAATTCGCCTGTACGGCTCCAAACTTTGTTAATATGGTAGTAACATAAGATTTGCCTAAGGATCCATGTATTACATTTGACCCTAGCAAGACCATTAGAGAACCGGATGGTCCTTTATACATAGTTTCGAAGGTTAAGGATATCCCTTGCCATGGGGCCCCACTTGATCCCTCTTGCATGGTTAATGTCATAACTGAAGAGTATCTTTTTACTTTATGATTGCATAAGCCTATATATGATCCTTCTAATTTTGTGGTGAAGTTATTTGATGGTTTCTCTTGTCCTACCATTGGTTCTATCACTATTCCTGTTGTAGTTCATGCTAAATTAATGGATGTTGACTTTGTTATCATACCTTCTTCTGAGAAATTCTGTGTGAATTTGGGCTATCCTTGGCTATCTTCCATGAAGGCTATTGCTTCTCCAATACACAAGTGTGTTAAATTCCCTCACAATGGAGAAATAATAACCATGAACCATATCTTATTTCGTCCATCCGAAAGAAGCACTGGTATTCCTATTGATCTCTTTTGGCCTAAACAATTTCAATCTCTTCCATCAAGGAGTGGTTCTCTTTTTCAATCTTATCAAAAATGGAAGAACAATATGATCTTATCCTTAAGTCAACCTAGATTGCCAACACTTGACATTCCTATTATTCTTCAAGAAGAGGTTCTTCCCCTCTCAAATAGAACTAATCTCCCTCCTAAGGAAAATTGTCCACCTACTCCTATGAATGTGACTTTACCTTCTCTTAAGGAGAACAAAAATATTCCTCCTAAAGTTAGACCTATACCTCCTCCTCATGTTGGATCTGGTCTCCTTCCTACACCTAATATTTCTCCTTCCTATAGTGCAGTTACATCTCCTTCCTCTTATCGAGAAAAGAGGCCTACTTCAACTATTGTTCAACCAAAAAGATCTCAACCTAAACCTTCAACTATCAAGGAGGGAAACATTCCTACTTCTTCAAATGTTCCTCCTCCTTCTCAAACTTCAACTAAGACTCGATGGAATCATTATGCAAGAGAACGCATGACAAATACATTGTGTTCGAGCTCATGAAGCTATCCCTCAAAATACTCAGTCTCCTCAGACTCTGACAGTTGACATGATTCCCTTTTCTCCTAATAAAGATGTTCAACCAACATCTCCAAATCATAAGTTGCATAAAACATGTGATGGTTTTACTCCTACTCATGTTCTTACTCCTCTTTCTTTAAACTTTGATGAAGAAATGGGTGAAAATTTTATTCATAATGGCAATACAACTCCTAATGCTTCTGATAGTGACTATGAGTATCTTGATGTGGACAAACATTTATCGGATGAGTTTTCACAAACCCTAATCCTAGCTCCTAGAATCGAACAAAGTGGCTTCCAACATGAGCATAGTCCTTGTTTGGATCTTGTGATAGCTCCATCCGATGTGCTCAATGTTGCTTCTCTGGCATGTTGCTCACCTTCCCAAAATAGTGATGAGAAAGATCGAGAGGCGGATGTTGTTCTATATTAGTGATATTAGCACTATAGATCTCTCTCTCTCCTCTCTTTTTTTTTTTGTGACCATTCTTCTATTGTGTACCCCTATTATTCTATTGTTCCCTTAATGTCTACTTGGGCATGATATAAAGCATTGAGATCTTCTCTTGGTCTCTTTCATGTTGACTCAAAAGACATCCTCTCTTCCTTTTCTTCTAAGGTAGTGTCATACTTTGGGGAATGAAGATTATTATATGCACATACAAATATGATATACATGAGTTATTATACAACATACTGACCCCAAGAAAAGAAATACTACCTTGTATTTTCTCTTCATTATCTTTGGTTTTATACCTCAATTGGGAGCTAAATCCTTGCGATAATGTTCTCCCTCTTTTCTCTCTCTTAGGTGTATCCTACGTTAAAGCAATCACTCCCAATAAGGTGTGTGTGATCGCTTTAACGTGGGGGCATACACTCTGCTCATACTTTCCTTCTTGTGATACTTAGAATTACTTAGTGAACCTTGTTTTGCTTTGTGATCTTTAGTATCCTTTCTTTCATGACTCATAGAAGATATAAGGCATAGAATTTTATCAAAATTAAATTAAAAATTGAAAGAATACTATAACTAGTATGATTTTGTTGTGTAATAATATTCAATAATAAAATTTTAGAGATTTTATCTCAATAGGTAAGAAATTATATATTCACAAGGAAGTTATTCAAGAGAACAATTGTATTGTTTAGCGATGGTGAAATATATTTAAAATAATGATAAAATTTTGGAGCCACTAAATTTTGAAAAGTAACTAGTTCTTTAATCGCCACAAAAAATTGTAAGTTATCAATTACAAAATTATATTATATGTGTATATTTAGAATGTCACTCTTCAAAATATCTATAATATAAATGAATATATATTAAAATCAATATAAATTAAAATTATCCTAAAAATATAATCAAAAATATGAAAAACTAATGTCTTATTAATACTATCCCTCACACTGGTTGGCTGAAGCTGAATATCGTCGGGTCTTCTCGTGGTAACCAGGGTCAGGCAACAGGGGGCAAAGTGATTAGAGACTCATGTGGCAACCTCCTCCTTTCTTGTGTGGAAAATTTTGGTGCTCAAGCTTTGAGACTGGCTGAAGTGGCAACGGTCTATCATGGGTTAATTGTAGCAAGGGAAAAGGAGCTTGGATGCATCATTATTGAAGGCGATTCTTGCAATACAAGAATGATGCTTAAATGTGTGGCTAAACCAAACTATAAATCTAACTTGCTATTATCAAGTGTCATGTTCTCCATCCTACTCTCAGAGATGTCAAGTTCTACCATGTGATGTGGGAAGAAAACTATCTAGGGGACAAGTTTAGGCGCGTATGTTAATGATTTTGAAATTTGGATTCACTTTTACGAAATCCTGATAGAGGCTTGTGGCATGATTTTGAAGGGCTTGTTTATTAATGATGAATAATCCCAATGTTTCCTTTTTAGTACTTTTATTTCTTTCCTTTTCCATTCCTTACTAGCTAACGCAGTGAGATTTAAATTTTGTTGGTACCACTTACCACTATATTCTCTAGGCTTGTTGCTTTCTCAACCTAGTTTTCTTTTCTATGGATATGGGTGGTGATTTGATTTAGATCGAACCCAAAAAATTCTCTGAATTTAAGATTAATCAAGATCTTTGGAATAAGGTGATTAAGGAAATCTAGATACTTATGCCGAGGGGATGACCAACCATGATATTTAGCTATCTACAACATTTGTTCATGTCTAGGATAATGGTACTATTAAGATTGGCAGTGTCACCTTTATGGTTTCAATGGGGACTGTAGCAAAGGTGATTGGGCTATCCCTCGATGGAGTTTCATTTCCCAAAAAGAAAAAAGGGAATCATAAAGAGGACTTTGATCATTTCTTTGAACCTAGGGAAAGGGTTTCCAAGCTTCAAAGTGGTTGTATTAGGGAAGAACTACCAGATACTTGGAAGGAGTAAGCTATATTGTTTACGAAGTACTTCACCTTAGAAGAAAGGAAAAGTAGGCTCCATCTGTAGAAATTCCCCATGTTAAATCATCTCTATCATGGGGTAAGAATGAGTTTTTCCTTCTAGGTTATATCATCTTCTTCTCAGTCCGTTTCTAAAGCCATTACTAAAGGTTAACCCCCACTCCATTAGGGATTCATTTATAGATTGTATAATTTCTAACCAACTTTATCCCCCTCTGGTGGGGTCCCTTCTATTGAGATTGGGTTCACCTATGATGCCAATTTATATGTAGATCTTATTGTTACTCCCTCTAATTCAAGGTAGTGTCTCATTTGGGTTCTAAAATGGCCAATAGGAAAATACTTGCTAGAATGGCCAAATTTAAGACCATTTTCACCACCAAAAAGGATCAGGATGTCCATGCTCAACCTCATATGCAACAAAATATAGATATTGTTGAATATTTTGGCTCTGAGCCTCTTTCATTGGATGATTCATACTCCTCAGACACCACATCGTTCGATTGGTTCCCTGCTAAAATTGGGGCTAACACTAGCCCTTCCCCCATAACCCCTCCCTCTATCTTGGTTCTAACTAACATTGTGAAGGACCTACATGAGGATATAAAAAGATGAGACAACCTATTAAAATGGCTCTTTGCAAACATGAATGTGGTCATTAAAAGATCAACCAACTGGATTCAGTGGCTAAGGCAAAGGCCAGGGCTAACACTTGGGTGGACAACTTGGATGAGGGCATAGTTTGGAGAATTGTCAATGATCTTGTTGGCATATTGGGGCTAGTGGGTAGAAAGATTGATGATACAGACTCCAAGATCAAGATGCCAGGGACCAAACTTGAGCTGGGCCAAGAGGTCAAGAAAACCCAGGAGGCCCTTAAAATAAAATTGGGGAGGTAAACCTTGCTTGTAAGAACATGGATAGTAATCATAATGCCTCCTTATAGGCTATCCAGGATGAGATGGAAAGGAAAAGGGAAAACAAAAGAAAACACATCGAGTCCCTAGCCATAGTCTTTGGCCCCCCATCATCTCTAGTGAAATCTACCCCTGACTTCATGTTGGTCTCCCCTAGCTCTAAGATTGGGTCAAGTAAAAAAGTCTTTTTTTTTTATAAAGTGCTTAGTTTGTGCCAAGTTGGCAAGAAGGATACCCCCATATAGTAGACCATCTCTTTGTGTCTATGTTGGGTGGTTTTTCTATGTTTTTTCATTATTTAAATTCTTCTTTTTTTGCTATTCTTTTAGTGTATTTGTTAGATCTCTATTCACCCTACCTGTTTTTTCTTATTTTTTGGGTGGGGGAATTTTTTATTGGTTGCACATCCCTCGTGTGCTCTTGGTGTCTCTTTGCGGATAGGTAATGGTATGAGCCTATCTCAATTTTATTAATGAAAATAATATAATTATCATGCATCTACAAACAAAATAAAAGTGTGGAGCACAATGTCAAACAATGAAGGGAACCTATGAGGAGAAACGCTAGAGTTTCTTCTTATGTAAGAGTTAGGGAAATACTAGGGTGGCCTTATTAAGAGTGATAAGGTTTGTTTTGTGTTTGTTGTTTGGGGATTCTTTCTTATTGGGTATGTTACTTTGTTTGTTGTTGATGGTATTTAGGTGGATGAGGAGGCTCTCTAGAGTGAATCAGACGATGAGCTACTATTAGATATACTCAATTAAGCCAAGTATCAAAATACCCACTTTGTCAAGTGTTAAAATTCCCACTATGTCCTTGCACCTACTTTTTTCATGTTCTTTCCCCCTCTTATGATTTTGTTTTTACCTCTTCATGGGTTAGATTTGGTTGAGGAGTCTTGTGTTGAGGTAGTCACTGGGGGCTAAAAGGGCTCTACTTTACAAACTTTTTTTTGAGGTTGTGGACAATGACATTGATCCTCCTTAGATGCCTATTTATTAATGCAAGTTAGATGTTGGGTCCTCTTCTCATTTAACTAAGGTTATTTATATTGTAAAGCTATTTTTGGTGTTGTCCCCTATTGTTGGGTACAGAAGGGTTTTTTTTTCCTCTACCTAGTATTGGTTTGGGTTTCACCAAATTATTTCCTTCACCTATGCAGACCCTCAATTCTTAGAGTGTCTTCTCCTTCCAATACCACTGAATGTAATTTCTTAAGGATCTCTTCTTTGGATTATTTTCACTCTACTCTTTATTAGATCATTGGGCTTGCAAAACTTCTTCTAGGTTGCAGTCTTCACTCATTGGGAGGTTTCTTGGTCACAAGCCAAACATTGATTCTATCTATAGGAGCCCATTTAATAGATGGAATGGTTCAGACAAAATATGTAATCTTTGTTGAACACATTTCTCATATTCTCCTTCAAATTATATGAGGGATTCTCTTGCGTTCTTTAGGGTGGTCCTTGGTTTTCTGGTAAGAATTCTCTTCACCTTCAAAGATGGTCTATTGATTTTAATGTTAGTAAATTTAATTTGACCATTATATGAGTTAAATTTTCATAACTCCCATTGGAATTCTAGAATTAACGTATCATCAAACGAGTTGGTGATGCAATTGGCCAGTTCATTTATATTAATGATATCACAAAATCTAGAAGTTGTTTTCTGTTTACTATAATGTGTTTGTGTTGACATTGATTCAAAGTTACTCAACAAAGTTACATTGATCTATATATTGGTTTTTGGGATTAGGGACTCTTTTTTCAAACCTCTCATAAGTTCCACTTCCATAGTGATGGGATTTCCTCTTGGTTTTGTCAAGAAGATTTTGATTCTATGCTCTTTTGAGAGCATCAAGAATAAGGGTTTTCCTCTACCTCATATAAAAGAGGATTAATACAATTCTTATCCTTGACATAATTATGGATGAAAGTAGTATTTTGACTACCTCCTAAAGCCAAGTGATGCAATATTTTTGTTTCCAAAAAATATCTTCACAAAGATCCCATTCATGAAGTCGTTTCAATAAAGAAGACTCCTTTCGAAGGTGATCCATGGTCATACCATAATCTGTAATAAGAGAAGTAACATTATTCAACTGAGATTGAATCTGGCTTCGTCTATATAAATATATTCCAAAATCTAGAACTGTGCCGCCTTTTGAGTTGGAATTTTATAAATTGGAGTAACTTGGAGAATTAGTAGAGATTACCACATGGAGGTTTTTCCAAATTCCACCATTATGACATGTGTTCATAGAGAGCATGATCTTGTAGCCACATTAATTGAAATTTAAAAAAACACATGATTCTTCATAGGAAAAAGAGAAGAATCAAATCCAAATTTTCAGAAGTTGTGAGACACTTATCACTAATGTAATAAGAAGAAGAAAAAAGGATTTCAACTTTTAGAAATTTATTCCAAAGAATGACAATTAATCGAGTAAAAGAAGCATCAATAGGATTAACATCCACAAGATTGAGAAATGAAATATTGTTTTTAAAAAGGATAAAAGATTGATCTAGTCAACTAAGACCTCTAATAATGTCTTCAAGAGAAAGAATAGAATTAAAGTCTTCATCCAGAATCCATAGAAGAGAAACAAATAAAGTGTGCAAAAGATATAACTTAGACCATAACCTAAGCTTATCGTAAAAAATATGCTGGTGCATTAATGTCAGAAAGAAGAATAAGATCAGTAGAAGAAAAATATTTGTCCACCAAGGATAGTGAGTGCTTGGAAGCAATGAAAAATATAGAAGTAAGTTGATGAGGTCACTCCTCCTTTTCCCCCTATCACCCCCACATACTAACATTAGCATCCCTTTGACAAAGTGGAAGAAAGACTTTATATATCATCCATGGAAAGTTTAGTCTCCTGAAGGAACAAAATAACCATCTCATGAAGTTGAACAAGATTGCAAAAAACTGTTTGATAAGAGGTGCCACCCAAACCCTTGCATTCCATGAAAGGATAATCATTAGTGAGAGTCAGTGAAATGCAAGTCCAGAGGATGAACATCATCCAATTCTACTAAAGCTTCACCCAAAAACTTTACTTTATTTTGATAACTTTTCCTCCCAACCTTACTATTCTTGTCCAAAGTATCTTTTTTGAGATTCTACTACTAAAGACCCAAAGGAAGAGGAATATTTTTCTTGAGATTCTCATTTGCATGAACCATCCTACAACCATTAGGTAAAGTATAAGTAGGATAACTAAAGGGAACAACTGCAAAATAAGCAATAGATCGATTTGAAGGAATCCACCAAGTCATATTTGGAAGGAGCAGACATTTTATGATTAGTAGCCCAGTAATAGAATGCACACTAGAAGGAGTCAGGACTTCCTTAGATACATCAACAACAAAAGAAGAAGGACGCAAAGTAAAAATTTCTAAAATTTTTCCTAGCACATTTAAATTCATGTCATCAAACGTTTCTAGAACATCAAATATATTATTAAAATATCCTTTAGATAAACCTTTCTTCTTTCAAGCAACTTTTTTCACTTTATTCAAATCTCTTACAAGAATAAACTCAGTAGACTTCGTACGCATATTAGACACTAGTTTGTTGCCCTTTACCATAGACATATACTTGGAAGACATAGAATATAAGGGACAAACATCAGAGGCCCCCTTAAGACAATTCCATACGAGATTCTCATAAACTTGGGAAAGCTAACACCTATTTAAGGAAGAGCTTCACAATCCAAGTGTTGAAACCAATGCAAGTTGCCTAGTTCGATCTCAATAGACTCTCACAAGGGGTTATTAAGATCAGTATCCCCATAGATACGAGGATAAGAAGGAACCTTATGGATTTTTTTTTTTTCAAATTTCATAAAAGTGAGGCATTTATAATAAGAGGCTAGTTTTTATACTAAACATTATACAAAAATAATTGAAATTGAATTCAAATCATTATGTTTCTTTTTTAAAAATAGTAATATGAATTAAGTGAAATATTATGTTTTCATAATTGCTATTTAAATTTTTTATATTATTTTAGATCACTATTATTCTCATACTAAAAATAGATAATGATGTATGATCTAAAATGTTGATCTTCAAAACTATTCTCCATAATTCAATTCACAAAAATTAATTACAAAATATATTAGGTGGTCGATATTGTATTCTTGAATTCTTACATCTTAGATTTCAAAATGAGACACGTGTGCACGTGCACACACACACCCACACACACACACATGAGATATATGATATCATGTGGTTTATAATTATAGTGAACATCAAATAGAGATTGTAAGTAACATGAAGAGATAGGTATATTCTTAAGATAAGATAAAATAGATTTTGTATAAATTAAGAGAAGGGTATATTTTAAGAAATAATCTCAAGAACTTTTTATAAACTCTAAGCAATTTTATTATAAAGAGACATAGAATTTGAGATGTTCTTTTTATGGTTATTGGAAAATGAATTTCTAGAGTGGATGATATTATTTTTTTCTAAATGCCATTTTTTAAGGATAAGTAATTGTTTCATTAGTGATTTAATTGGTTGGATCATTATATCATAATAACTTTTTTATCATAGAAAGGTCAATCAGAAAATATAAGATTTAAATTTTGAAATAGACAAGTTGAATTGAACTATCTATTGATAATTATTGATGGAAATTTAAATGATATATAATACCAAGTAATTAATAAATCTTTAAATAAAAATCTAACAATGTACTAAGAAAATAAAATAAGGTACTATAATTACATATTTACAATAAAAAAAAAAGATTTTTTATTTTTTACTTCATATACAAATTTACCCCTTACACATACATTTTACATATTAAATTAAAAATAATAAAAATAAAACATGTACAATTAGGCACTAAAATAGTTAAAATCAAGGAAATTTATGGAATTTCCTATATTACGCCTCGCGATGTTTAGATCATAGAAACACCAACGATTTCCGGCTCCCCTTATGCTTATTAAATTTTGTGTCCCTACACTAACAGAAAACTTACTCCATATACTAACAAAACACTCTATACAATGCTATATACTTTTATCTATTCCCTCTTATAGACCGATCGAGAGCTAAAATTACAACATCATACAAATGGAAGGCTCTCTTTCTCACCCTCTTATTGAAAGTCAATATTCCAATCACAATAGAGAATCCCAAACAATAACTCAGTCCAAGTCCGATTGCCCATCCTATCATTTCACCATCTGAATTCTCTGCTTCACCACTTCTCTCAATACTTGTGCAGTTGCCATAGCCAGAAGAGTTGTTGCAGACGGTTACATTGGTAAATGGAATCCCACTTAGCTTAGGATTGCCCAAGTAGGACGACTCCCCAAACGTTAGAAACTGCCCCCCGTGGGGTAAGATAGATTTAAGAACTGCAAATAACTCAGCAACTGAAGTTCTAATGGAATATTACCATTCAGCCTGTTTAGCGAGAGGTCCAAAGACTCTAGCTGATCCATGCGTCCCAATGTTTTTGGGATTCGGCCAAGACTCTAGCTGATCCATGCGTCCCAATGTTTTTGGGATTCGGCCACTGAGATGATTCCTTGAAAGGTTAAGGGCTATCAAGCCTTGAAGAGATCCCATTTCGGGAGGAATGCTCCCAGATAATAAGTTGTTTGAAAGATCAATACATTTAAGAATGAAAAGAACTTTCACAAATTCAACATCCCAACCTTTCCAGGAAATTTTAATCTGATTTGTATATGTAGCACCAATTGAAGTGTATTCTTCGAGATAGTCTGGATTACTTTGCGATGCATTGACCATTGCGAGCAAATTTGTAAGGTTTCTTGGAATGGGTCCTGAAAGGTTGTTGCCAGAAAGATCCAGAATTTGAAGATTCGGAAGGCCAATTACCTGGCGTGGGGAAGGGTGCCTTCCAAATCATTATTTCCCAAATCCAATACTTGCAGAGATCAGCCTTCTGAAATGGATGAGGGAATAACTCCTCTCAAATGATTACCATTGAGCTTCAATGTATGAATCTTTGTAATGTTGCCCCACTCTGCTGGCAATTTACCTTCCAGATGATTTTCTGCCAAATCTAGAACACTAAGAGAAGAACTATTCCTGGTTAAATGAGGAGGAATGACACTGCTCAGCGTATTTTTTGAAAGGTCAAGAACCTCCAAATATGGAGTGCAAATAGAATCTGGAATCGCTCCGCTGAGATTATTCCGCGACAAGGATAAGAACCTTGCATTTTCAAGATACGCACCGATGTGACTAGGAATAGAACCATTAAACTGATTCATCGACAGATCCAGCAGATAAGCTCCAGCGAGAGGAAGAGGACGAGCACCTTTTAAGCTATTATTGTGCAAATCTAGATAGCCAAAATACTTGGGTAAGGTTACTCTAGATGGCAATGACCCTGTTAATTGATTACAACTAAGGTTCAAACTATAACGGCTGGGTAAGTTCCATATCCAAGATGGAATATTGTTTGGATACTGTTAGCAGATAGGTCCAGAATTTCCAAGTTATATTGGGTCACAAGGAAGGATGGAATTCTATCTAAATTGCAAGAACCTAGTCCCAAAGAGGAAAGCTTAAACTGCGGAATCCATGTTGAGTCAATGTTTACAGTTAAGTGATTGTAAGAAAGATACGGCCACCCTTAAACAGCACACACTAAGCGTTGACCGCTTAGTATGGCAGGTGTGGGCCCATTCCCTTTGCCACCATCCGTTGCCGTTTGTCCCGTTTCCGTTAGCATTCAAATTCTAAAATTTCTCCCGCCCAGTAAGTACGTGAATTCAGTACGTGTGTACCAAAATGGGAGCTATGTGGTGAGCTGGCACGGTTGCAAATGCTCTGACAAACGTATGCAAACTGTGGAAGCACAGACAAGCCGTTGAATTTTAAATAATATATTTATTATTAATGGTCTCTTACTTTTTATCTAAAATTAAAATATAATATATATATATATATAATTTTTAAAATAAATAAATAAATATGATGTTCTAGAGAACATAATATATCTTGAGATGGTATCATTTTTTGAAAATTTTTAATTATCAAAGAAAATGTAAATTTTTGAAATATAATTTAATATTTTTATTTAAAATTTAAATAAAAACATAAAAGGCATTAAAAATTTATGTCACTTTCATGTACTTCAAGTTTAAAAGTTAGACCAAAGGCTAGTGCTATTCATTTCTTTTATCATGATGTGTCACGGTACTTGGATTTCACCTAGTTGAATGTCCTTAATTTTAAATCAAGTTTTAGTTGATGTAACTCTAGTTCCTTAAATGATAACAATTAAGGTATTATACATTTTTAACATACTAATTCATAAAACATAACAAATTCCCTTACTCATATAAAGGGCTTGTTGCAATTGAACACTTGGTTAAACAAATAATTTTATTGGTCACATCACATGTCAAATTAAAGATAATAAATCCCCAAGGCATGCTAATTTATTTTAATTAGATTTACAGAGCCTAATCATCCTTAATTATGCACTATATTGAACCATTTAATAAACTAGTTTAATGAAGCTTAAATTCAAGGATGATAGAAACATAATGTGTGCAACTTTGATTTAATTGGGTTTATGATTGAGGGCATATTTATTATGAAAATATTCCTAGTAAGCTCTATAACCAATTATAGATTGTCTCTAAGTTGATAAAAAATGGCTCTATAAACTTATAAATAATAATAGTGATTGTAATGTGTTAATATGTAATGAGTTCTTAAAATATCCATTTAACTATACAAATAATTTAAATATTCCATAAGAAATAGTGAGAAACCACATGTGAGTGAATTAGAGTTGGAGCAACAAATTATGAACCAATTTTGAGGGTTTGGTAAATCATCATTAGCATAATCACCATGAATTTGATGAAAAATATAATTGAGAAATAAACTAGCAACGGTTAGGAAAAATTCCAAGAAAAGGTGCACAAAAGGGTAAGAAGAATCTTTCTAATTTGAACAACTCCAAAGGAAGAAGTACACTTATACAAAAAGAATACATGAATATCATGAGTGGCAAAAAGGAAAGAAAAGAATGTCATTTTTTTATAATAATCAATCATATCTCAACAATTTATTTTTATAAATAATGTCCATGAAAATAGTTCTTGAAACAGACTAATGAATCTTTCATCTTTCAAGAAAGGAATTCAACGTTAAGAGAAGCAAGTGAGGCTAGGGAAAATTAACAATAATTCTATTCCATCAATCAAGATCCCCATCTAATAATTTGTGCCTAGAGAATGATATTCATATTTCATTTGGTTTGCTCTTGACTAGAGAATGAAATTCATCTTTCATTTAGTTTCCTCAAATTATAAATTTTATTGGCTCCTATCCTGAAAAAGGAAAATGAAAAATTAAATTGAGGTTGTGGAAACCCCACAAGGAAAGGTTCAATTTAGTTTCAAAGAAAAATTCGAACTATAATGTTGCTGGATTGTTACAAAATAGTAATTTAGGTTACATATAATTGGGTTGAATGGTAAGAAACAGTCCTTATGATAAGAAAAAGAACTTGCATTGTTATTACAAATGAACAAAATTGTCTTTTAGAACTATTAGGTAGGTCATGATGGCAGAACATGGGAGAGTGTTTGTTTTGCTCAAGAAGAAATGGAGCAAGTGGATATCCATGGTATCATTTAGAAATATGGATAATACAATGTTGTTTCGAGGGTATCTTTCAAAATTGCAAAGTATTGTAAAGCTATTGATAAGCTCAAAAACTATCTGCCCATGGCTTGTCCAATGCAATCTTTTATAGAACTTGGTGGATATAAATGAAATCTTTTGTTAGTATCCCATTCAGGGCATTCCATGAGAAGATATTTCTATTTCTCTGAGGCATTTTGTCAAACAAATCAGGTGCCTTTCCTATGCTTATAGATTTTGCATATCCTGCAATCATGGGCTTCTGTCAATCAGTTCATGTCCCTCGTCTTTGCTTAAACATTTTGCACAGATATTTAAAAGGGCAGTCAAGACAGTTGCAACTAAAGGATCTGAATAAATTCTTGTGATGGATGTCCATCCCTTGTTCCAAAGCTCCCATTTTCGCAGAGGCTGAGAGGAAGCTGGCAAAGGTTGCGATGTCTGGCTTTACACCTACCCATCTCATTTGGTTGAAATCGTCTTAATCCTTTTCAAGAAATGGATCTTCTCCATACCCTGCAATCACAGCATTCCGTGAGACCATATTTCTTCAAGGCATTCGGTAAAACCGTTCACGTACCTTGTCTGTGCTTCCACATTTTGATTGAATCTCTACCATAGTGTTTCCAACTATGATATTTGATAATTATCGGGCTGTGTTGTGCTGGGTTATAAAAATCCTTGACCATTTCATGAAAGCGGTGATATAAATGGGAATCAGTGGGCGGGAATAAAGTTTGAATTCAAACATTAATGGTGCTAAACGGGACTCGACGGAACAGATTTGGGAGAAGCTATGGGCCCACACCAGCCACCTCCTCTCCACGTGTAGGAATTGAATCCATGCCAAGAAGTTTTCTTTAAGGGAGGGGGCATGCAATTGCAGGGGAAGTGAAATCGAGGAGAAGATTTCTTTCAGGGAGGAGGCATGCAATTGTAGGGGAAGTGAAGAAACATAATATTGTTATGTTTGCAAATGCAACTCTGCCACATGAAAACATAGCTTCCATTGTTTTGGAAACTAAAATTCTTATTATCTTTACTATGAAAGAAAAGAGATAATCAGAAATCATGGGAGAAGAATGATGAATATATCGCTAACTGTGGTTAAGTGTTGTTGTGTGAAGAGTGCCGTGTATGCAAAGAGCCACATCAACACAGTAACATTTTTGTCATTTTTAATGGGTGGAAAAGTCATGTGAAGGTAAGGCACAACAAATTCAAGGGTCCTGGAGCGATATTTCCAATTTGAATGTGATGGGTATCGTGTAAAACAAGAATATGGCATGTCAATATGGAAAATTAACTATGTAAATTGTGAATATATGTTTTTTATTCTAATTATTTCCAACATTGACCAACAATTTTTTATTAGACTTAAATCTCATGCATTTTATTTCCACAATTATTTGTATCGACCAAGAAAAACTTTCACATAAAATTGAGATCGCTGGAAAACATAGACCAGATCATACGACTCACACAAAAATAGAACATACTTCAAAAATATAAGAATAATAAAGAAATCAGGGGCACAAACTAAATTTTCGAAGTTGAGATATCTTCAAGCAAAGCATTTTTTTCTAAAATCTATGTTGAATATCAAGCAACATTTTTAATTGTGGTTTATTCATGTGATCTTTGAACACTAAGATATATTTGATAACAAGTTAAATTATATAAAATTTAATTATATATCTGAATAATTTTGTATAAATTTTAACTGTTTATCATTATAAAAATTATATAGGTAATAGAGTTTTGATAAAAAAATAATTTTATTTTATGATAAAAAAATTAAATATTATTATATAGTAATCAAATTCAAGTTTCTAATATATTTTTAAATAAAAGTTTGTGAATTTCATATATTAAAAAAAAAATCGTACATAGAGTAGAAACATCGTTTTTGTTGAAACTCATCCAAGAATTGGCAACAAAATTATAAATTGCTTTGTTTTAATTTTTTCTTTAGTATTGCTAATGTTTATATTTATCCATATTGAAATAGAAAAGATTGTATTAGGCCTAATTTGATTAGGTTATCTTTTATGTGTTGATTAGTATATGTCCTACATAATTTTACATTGAATTTCAATGATTTTATCCTAATTTGATTCAATCTCCATGCATCTCAAAGGTATGAACATAATCAATAATCTCCACCATTAGTTAGCATGATTTTTTCATAGTCCATGAAGAATTGATATTATTACTTTTCATTTTAACAAAGCATATTTATGAATCGACAGTTTGATTTTAAGTGAGTGTGATCCAAAATTTTCATTGAAAAAAAAAACCACAATTAAAAACAAAAGTAATCATATCAAATCTCCACCATTCATCACTCTAGATTAGACCCACAAATGCATAATTCGCATAGGTCACTTGCGTGCATGCATAATTGAACCTAACAATTCAAAATTGGATTGATAATTTCATCCCTTTTTTACCATTATTATTCAATTAAAGTCTAATTTATTCCACATTACAACCTAGGTTAGTGTTTGTAAGGACTAATTTCACTTCATTTAAATTATCATGAGATAATCAAAATAATATTTACATGAAAACATAATATAAAGATCATGTAACATCCTAGTAAGGGCATCATTAGCTTGCAACATCATTCTAGGTGTCCTACATACTTGCTTAATGTCTTTAATCCTCGTGCATCACCATTGTAGATAATTATTTTTATTTATTTGTTTAATCTAGATTTACATAAATAACGTTTGCTCTTATAATAAAACTAGCTAATGATCTTTATATCCATAAAATGTTTTAAAAAAAATACAATTGATTTTTTTTCTCTCTTAAATGTTAAACATAATCTAACTTCTCATACATATTGCACAACTCATCATATCCAACCATATTTCATATACTTAATATAAAATATAAACTCAACTTATTGAAAAATTATTGTCTGTATAAAAATGTGTTTACAAATTTATTCAAGTGGTTTGTCAATCAAACTCTCAGATCAAATTTATGACCTCTAGAACTTGGGTCTCTTGAAATGGGAAATATAAAAATGTATTGGAATATAAATGAGTTGTAAAATTACATGTGTTGGTGTGTGTTTTAACACATCATAGGGAATCTTGAATTAAAAATAATTTGGACACCACTTTTAGCTAGTTTTAGCTCATGGCTTTGTAATACCATTTGATAGTTTCTTGTATTTTATATCCTATAAACTAGCTACTTGAGATGGAGGTTATGTGTAAGAGTCTTAAATATATTCAATTACCATTGGATGTCTAGTTAGTGATACTTCTATGAGAAACTTGTTATGCAAGTATATAGCATTACTTTGTTTATTTTTAAATAATAAATTGGGTATCTTTAAAGTGTGCTATTTTTCTTTTGGAAGGATTTTCCCCATGTAAATCATTGATTTTGGTATAGATGTCATTTCTTATATCCTATAAATTAGGTGCATCAGATGGAGGTTATGTGTAAGAGTCTTATAGGTATTCAATTACCTTTGGATGTCTAGTTAGTGATACTTCTAAAACCCAATAAAAAATTAACCAAACAGTTGCTTAACACATTTTACCCTACACTATTCTAGCACATAAATTCATCAAATCATGAATGTTGATAACAATAATTTCAATATCATTGAGAAGAATCAAATAGTAAAATAATACTATAAGATTGTAGCGTCATAAATTGTACACCCTTAATTGGGTGGTACAATTCCATGCTTAGGTTAGCACCCACCTTATTGTGTTGCATTTTACATTTTAAATCCTCTTTAAGCATTTAATTAATCAATTTAATTAAATCTAAATCCCTCTTTTATCACTTCACACATCATAAAAATGGGCCCTTAATTATAAGTGTGCCCCTTTTTATTTTTTATTTTTTTAATTAATTCATTCATCAAAGCCCTAACTATGTTCTATTTCGACCTTCAAGGCCTGATTTCACATATCTAAACATCTTGAATCATCACATCGAGTTGGGGATCACCTTATAATCATGATACCTTGCATCCCTAAAAATTTGAAAAAAAGTTGGTCAAACCGAAGTGGTTCGCATCGGTGCCTACTTTTTCTCCTCGAATTTTAGGATCATGTTTTGGAAATATTATAATGTTTAAAACCAAATTGGTGTGAAATTATATGATTTCTAGGTCGAGCTATGATCAAAACTAAAGTTAGGGTTTCATACATATAACCTTTCCTTTCCTCATTTGAAGGATCCGACAACTATAGTAATTGAAGGAGCCTCTTATGAAGTGAAACTGTAAGTTTATGTGAAGTATTCAATTAGAAAATTAAGCTTCTTATAAATTCTACATCAACCATTTTTATCATCAATTGAAGCTTTAAAGATATTGAAGAATAATATGAGACATTTGACTGTTGATTGGCTTGTACCTCTCCCTTAGGGTTTGGTATGATTTCATGTTATTTTTATATGTTTGTATGAGTTTCACAATACTTATTTTCAAACCTATATTGTTGCTTTAGATCAAGTTTTGTATTTGTAATTTGAAGCATTCTCATTTACATCATGTTCATTTAGGGTTGTATGCTCATTGATGAGCTTAAAATATGCTCATAATTTGGATGTTATGATAAACTTTTAAATGCCTTTACTTTTGTTATTTCATGGATGTTCAGACTTTGTTGAAACCTTTTTGGGATATCCTGTAGCAAGATACTTTTATATTCCTGCAGCTCATTGTGTTGACTTGATTGTATTTATTGCCCTGTTGACTCCCTAAAATGACTGGTATATCGTATATAGTTTTTGAATGATGAAGTAGATTTAAAATGTGTGATTAATGAATAGATATCGTGTATGTGCCAACGCCTTTTCTGTTGCCTATTACCTTTTGTTTCGCAGGTTGTTGAAGAATGATCAAGTCAAGCACAACTGATCTCGGCCTTGCAGTAAAGTCCGTTTCCTGCACGACTTCGAGGAAGCTCCGGCGAAGACTCTTTGACCGAAACCATGGGAAAGAATTTTAATGACAAAGAGTGGAGCGCTAGATTCTCTCTGGATCGGGTTGAACGCATAAATTCATTTATGAAGTTTGTTCCTTGATTCGAGGATATGTTTTACTTCCACGTCTTTCTTTGATGGGGTTAGTTAGTTAGTTGCTCTCCTATTTTTAAATAAAGCTTCTCCTCCTGCGCAAGAAGAGAGTCAGAGGAGGATAGAATCAAAGTAGTAGATGTCATGTAAGAATCAATATGATAATGAAAGACAGAATCTGTTTAACCAGAGACAGAGTTTGTTGTTAGTTTCCATATCAACAAAACAATGTATATCATTCTGTTTTTATAAATAAAGTTCAATGAAGTTCTGAGTTTAGCATCTGCGTAATCAGGAGATTCTTGCTAAGGGGGCCCACTTAGTAGGTATCTGTAGCTAGTTAGTTAGTTGTTCTTTCCTGTTAAGCTTCAGTTTGCTTTCATCTTTAAAGTTTTTATACAAACTCAGCTTTACATTGCTCTTGCAGCACAAGGAATCCATCACTGTGCCTGTTCCTGCAGCATAAGGCCAGTTCATAGTTTGTGTTTCAGTTATAGTTATCATGGTTTCTGTTTTAATCAAATCATAGTTGAGTTAAAGAGCTTTGTCTTACCTTCCTGTAGCGTAGGTAGAATTTCTTTCCAGTATGTATTTCCGCTAAGATTTGACCAAAATGAGTTCCTAGTGCATATATTTTGTTGCGCCATTTAAAGTATACATCCCCTAGTTTGACAAGTAAATGAACGTCTACAAAGAGAGATATTGGTCACCTGTTGGAATGCCCAATTCCCAGGAAAGGTTTTATTGTGATTTTCATATCCTTTTGTGGGCGCGACCATCACTCATATCATAGGATAGAACTCTTATTCTTATATTTTAGTACATTTAAGATCTTATACACATATAAGGTTCATGCACACACATTTTCAATACATTATTGGCTATTGTGGAGGTAAAAAATACCAAAACAAGGGGTTTGACTAAGGTAAAACACTATATAGCCACCCAAACACCATTTTTCAAGTTACGAGTGCAGGTAAAGGAATCTAATGGATGCATGATCTTTTGGAAAGACAGAACTCACAAGTGCAGTCCTAGATCCAAAAACAGGCCCCAAAACACTAGGACCATGGCACCCAACACCCTAGTCTGCAATATATTTCTGTAGTTTTTAGCAGTTCAACTTGCAAGGATCTTAATCTATAGTTTTTAGGATTCCAACTCAGTGCAGTATTAGGGACCAAGGCACCTAGCATCCTAGTCCTGCTCAGTCACGCTCAAATTTTGGTGACAGGTGCACGTCTGAGTTTAATTTCTTGTTCTATACTTTGTATCTCAGTGTTAGATCTAGTTTTTTATGTATTTCAATTTACATCTGCACTTTTAGTCATCTCGCTAGCTTAATTTATCATATAATTACATTTTACACATCTCCTCTTCATAGAAGAAAACAAATATGGACCCTAAAGATATTCCTTGAGTATATCTTGCAAGAAGTATTCAAAGTGAATCACCTTAGGCTCTTTTGTATTGCAATGTGTGCATGAGAGTGGGATTAGGTCTTACTCCCAAAGAGGAAAGCTTAAACTATGGAATTCATGTTGAATAAATATTTACAATTAAGTGTTTGGTAGAAGGATATGACTCTTTAAGTCTAGTGAGATTATCAAATATAGAAAGGGAAATGAAGCCACTTAAACTATAGGAGTTGATCCAAAGGCTTCTTAAGTTAACAAGATTTGAAATTGTAGATGTAATCATACCATTTGGTTAATTGGCTATCAATAATCCCCTATTTATCGTTATATTAGGCATATACAGGAGCTATCTTAAACCACAGGCATCAATATGTCTCAAGCCAATTGGATCTAACTCAGGAACTAAATGTTGCATCGAGGGAAACTACTCACGACACTGGAGAACATCTAATCTCTCTTATTTATGCAGACAATGTTGTCTAAGTTAATCATCATTTATCAATTCATCTATCTTATCTATCAAGGAATCTATTTATCAAGCTCTTCATTAGAGACTAAACTGATTTCTTTGAGCTTCTATCCAATCTAAAACCATGAATCATGGTTATCAATCTATCAATCACATCATCTATCTATCTTGACACATCAAAAATCATCGATTCATCAAACAAAATTGACTTAAGACATAATTGTACAAGGTAAAAATGTAAAAGCGCTAAACCAAACCACAAAAACATGAAAACTTTATGTATTTGCACTAAAACAAACAAAAGCTCTACAACATGTAATGAATGCATGACAACTTTGAGTTAAAGTGTAAAACTAAGCAAATGCGTTGTATAATCTAACAAATGAATGAAAAGATTGAGTGTATGCACAAGACTAAATGAATGTGTTGTCAAATCCGACAAATACGAGAAAACACATAACGCATGCGCAAGAATGAAAAATATGTGGAAAAATTTAACAAAAGCATAAATATTTTGCACAAAAGCGCCAGAAAAGTGAAAGCACAAAAAAAACAAGTAAAAGCACTAAAAAATCAAACAAATGCACTAAATCAAGATCGAAAAAAAAATAAAAATTTAAAAACCTAACAAACACATTGGAAAAATCAAAAAATCGTACAAATTGAAATGCAAGGATAAGTTTAGGGTACCTACCGGGGCTCCATACATAGTCAGTCTTTGGTATCTCCGCACTCACTCGAAGTGGTGAATCGTGTATGGTACCACCATGGTGATAGCTTAACACTCCAAGTTAGCTCTCCTACTTTCACTCTCCAAAAAGACAAAATGCAAATAAGGTGGAAATGGGCCCAATGTGATTTAAATAATTACCTTTTTGATTTATTAAGGGAGTAATTAATTTTTAAAATTTGAGGGGAAATTTTATTTTTCAAAAATAAATTTTAATTTCTAGGGGCTTTTAAATCAAACTTTTTCATCATTTTATTGTGAGATTCATTGGTAAATCAAAAAATTCAAAATTTCATGATCAATCTCCCAAGGGGGCACACACTAGTGGCATTTTATCACCGATAGGGGCAAAAATATCGAGACTTGATTTTCTTTGAAACAATGTTGTTTCAACAATATTTCAAAGAGGGACAAAATGTATACACTCAAAATTTTATATGAATAATTAAATAAATATTTATTATTTATTTAATTATAATTCCTCTATTAAAGAATTAAATTAAAAAAATTAATTAATTAAATTCATTTAGTCTTTCTTCTAATTCAATCTTATTAAATATTTAATATTTAATCATGCACTATGCATTCTTCTAAGGTCTCCATTAATTAAATAATTTTATAATTATTTAATCTTCTTTTCCATCTCAACTTATCTCCACATCACTCAATGTTGCCAACTCACAATTTTGTTGCTAAAATTTTTATTAATTTTAAATTATTAAATAGCCATATTTATCTTCAACTTCCATCTCCTAAATAAAATAATGTGTATGTACACACATTTTCAACTTCCCTATATTCTCTCCAACATCCCTACATTCTTGGAGCAAGTTGAGTCCACTTGTCTCAACATCCCTAAATCTCCTCTAACCATCCTATATTCTCTCAAGTCTTCAACTCCAATCAAGGTGAGCCTTCTAACACTTAGCCTCTCATTCCACCTTTTTCTCTCACATTCCAAACAATCTCTTCATAGCCATCAATCTTGCAAGATTTAATCTCAATCATTGATCTTTGCCACATGGGATTTTTGCTCATAAATATCTATAAAAAGTGCATTCCCTAAGCATTCTGAGTCTAGTAGTCATCTAATAGTTATCTTGCATCCATGAGTTTTAGCAATCAAGCATTCTAAGAAAATTAGAAGTGTGCCTTTGGCCTAATCATTTTCATATAGTTTTTCATAATCATTGCAACTTGCATTTCAAGAATCCAGTTATCGGTCCATTCATCAAATTTTCATCCTGGAAGCAACTGTAGTGCAGTCGGAGAGCGAATATCTGCAACCAAGTTCAAATGGTGATAGGACACAATGGGACAGTAAGTGAAGGTATAATGTTCTAAGTTTTAAATCCTTTATAATTTGTTTCATCGGTAACTTTTGGAGTATTCTATAGGATTCTCTTGTTATTTGTGAAAACTAATCAATCTTGCAAGTTCAATTTTGAAGTATATTTCTAGGTTACACACCTTTAGTGAAGTTTTAGATTCCTCTAATTTGGTCCTAACTACAAAGGAGCAAAAAAATCTTATAAGCTCAATAGAGGGATAGAAAAAGGCAATAACAAGACAATCCTAGTAATACCAGGAGAAGGGAGACATTTTCAAAAGGGACATGCTCCTAATAAGTGAAAACAACCAAAGAAAGAGACCATAGTGAAATATTAACAATAGGAGTAGCAAGAGGAGTCTCCAATGAAGGATAAACAAGAAAATCAAAAGAAAAAACAACAAGATTTATAACCTAGCCTGCTAACTCCCACAAGGTTAAAGTTCGATTTGGAAAAAAAGACATCATGCTCTCATCAATAATATTAGTTTACAAAATACTTCTATGTAGGAGGAGAAACCCAAATCTCATAAAAGAGCCACAATTGTGTAGTTAATGAGAATTAATGAACTTCAAGAAAAGTTAAGAGATTTAGCATCTACCATAGTTGATAAATATGATGGAGAGCTCTTGCACAGAGACTATTAGTTGACATAAATCAATCTAACCTACAAAAAATATACTTTTCTATCCCAAGGTTTTAATTTATAAGAAAAACTAGTGCAAGATACCATGAATGGTATTGTGAAGAATGTGATAAAATATGACCCCATATCACATCTTAAAAATACCCATTCAGGCTCAAACATAACTCACACATATGTGGAAAAAATACTAATTTCCCCACCTACACATATACACATACACATACACATGTGGAAACTCTTAGAATAGTATGCATTTATCTTTTTGTAAGGAATATGCCATAACTTGTCATAATTGTCATACAGGATAGAAGGTGCTCCTACACATTTTCATAACCATTACTACATGTTATCATAGTAATATATCATGTAGCTACCATAGCTATACCCTTCATCTGGAATGAGACAAATCTTGTGCCCCACTCTAATTTTATTTTAGCTTACATGCATTTCCTATGTCACTAAGAGAGGATAACTAAATATTTAGCTCTCTTCTTTGTGTAGGGCATCCAATTACCCTCTCCATGATTGTTGGAGGCACAAAATTATTTCTCATAAAGTAATGAAATGAAATACATTATTCTTAGGATTGTAAGGTGAATCTCACCTAGCCCTAGAAACAATAACTATATTGAAGTGAACACCCCTCTTCATCAAGGAAATCACTAAGATTCCCTACAACAAGTGAGAGGGGATGTACATAACTAAGATAAGGACAATTTTTTTATTTTTTTAATGAACTCCTGAAGAAAAAGGCTAGTAAGGAGGGAGTATATTCCCTTGTACAAAGTCCATGCAAGGTATATGGCATATCTATCCTAGCTATTAAGGATGTAAACATTTACATAGTTTTCAAGATCATATGCATGATCATCATTCTCAACTAGTATGACCATGTAAATGGTTTGGGTTTCAAAATAGACTATATCCACCAGTGGATGTGCAATAAGAGCTCAAATTAGATTTTTTTTCCAATAATAATATGATTTCCAAACATATACAAATAAATAGGGTAGGAAGAATATATATTCATTCTCAATTATTTGGAATTAAAAATTATCCCATCTAAACCTATATAATGATTGTACAAGTGTAATATTAAAGTCCTTAAATTATATTTTCACTATCACCTAAATTTAATTAGATCCCTCTTTACTCAACAATAGTATGATATCAAATTGATGTAGATATTTACCTACCATTTATCAAAATTTCAATAAGAAAACTAAGAGAATAGATCATTCACCATATTATGTGAAATTTTTTTTTAAAAAATACCACATAATTTTCATATTTTAAAAGAAATGTTCTAAAACTGTAAGTAGAAAAAGCTTATAAGTGCACACCTTCAACCTAAAAGCAATTCACACTCTAAACAACACCATCCAGAAAAATGAAGCAGGTAAATATTGATAACGTAGGTAAATATTGTTAACGCTCACAAAGATAAGCCACAACACCATCCAGAAAAATGAAGCATCTGTACCTCCATTCTATGTGAAAGCGCAACAAAGCAATCACAAAAATAAATCCCACCCCATAACATAATCCCACTGCCACTACCCACCATCAATCCATTATTTCTGCATCTGCAACTACTGTATTATTTGACTCTACCTGGTTACCTCTTTCATCAAAACCAGAGTTTTGTGTTCTATTCTCGAGGGGAGGCCCTGTAAGTCGGGGGTTCCTTAGAAATGAAGAGGCGTCAAAGATTAAAAATATTACTTTAATTATTATACTTTTTCGTAGTGAATTTTTCAAGATTATTATAGAATTTATACCTTAAAAATATATATGATATCTTAATGGGAAGGGTAATTAATTGAAGTTTGTAATTAATCATAATATATGTGATTAAGACAATAACTAAGTAGTAAGCTAGTGAAATAAACTAGTTAAATAAATATAATTTTGTTATTATTTTTTCTTTCTATTAGGCATTTTGTACACCACTTCACTTCTATCTCTATGAAGCATTTTATACATCCACTCTCATAATTCACTTCTATCTTATGCATTATTAGAAGCATATAATAAGCAAAAACCAATAGGTTATCCACTAATAAAAGAAAGGACCCACACACAACTATGTGAAGGGTCATCCCCACTATCAATAACAAACTTATATGTCCATGAAGCCATCACAATGTTTGTCCTCGTACCTTCATTATGAGACATGTAAAATAAAGTAGCCTCTCTTCATATGGGGGATACAAAAGACTCAATATAGAGGCTATTAAGTTTAACTTCCTAAAAAAACACATTATCAACTTTCCACTTAGTAATAGCATCCTTCACTCCATATGTGCAATGAGGGATAGAAATCTCTCTTATATTCCAAATGAGTCTAATGGTGTCATCCATTTATATATGATAACATAAAATGTGCAAAGGGTTACCAAGGACACTCTATATGCATAACTATTTTGAACATTTCCACTAATGAGAAATCTACACTAGTTTGCTACACAATCTCATGACTACTTGCTACTAAAAAAACCCCTAAAGGTACCATAGAATGGCCAATATAAAAATATTTGTAGCCCCATTTGCTAAAAACTACAAAAAGTGGATTATGGAAGAAACAAAATATATGTAGTTCTTGGCGAATATAGCTATAAAAAGTTTTGTCTATCAACCATTAAATCTTTGATAAATTAGTAAAATTTAAACTACTAAAATAGAGACATAATCCATATAATAGTAAAAGTAAATTATGAGATTATTTTTTTTTAATAGTAAAAGTAAATTATATAGCTAAATGTGTTTTATTCATAGTAGTACTAATGTTCTATGGGTAAGGAAATTTTGAATGTTTGCTCCTACAAACATCAACTAAAATTGAAAATGAGATGAGAAAAAGTGAAATAAATGACAAGAAAAATTACCTTCAAGGATTGAAGCCAAGGAGGTTGCTTAGTGTAGGAGCTCATGTAGGAGCTGCAAACTCTAGGATCACCTACAAAAAAAAATGATGCCTTCCACAAGTGAGTATGCAACATAATGAGCTTTCCTCAATATCGAGATATGAGATATGGGATAGATTAAAAATACACATTAGCCTTGCTTATATAGGAAAGGTGAGATGTAGGATGACAAATTACATTATGACAGTGATTAAATGCTCAATGTGATTATTAAATGTCTAGGTAACTAAAAATAAATGAGTTGAGCATGGCCCCATTATAACTAACTTCTAGAATGACATCTAGGACCTAAGTTAACTTAACATGTGAATATGTCTCCTTATTAGGAGTTTACAAGGTACATGGCCTTAATTAGGCACTAAACGTTATTCACCCATGTGAGAATTTGTCAAAAGTAAGGAAGCTCTAGAGCCTAATGAATAGCACAAACAAGAGAGATAAAACGTTGATAAGAACAAATTGTATTCTCATCAAGATGA
Organism: Cryptomeria japonica; assembly: GCF_030272615.1. Classification (NCBI taxonomy): domain Eukaryota; kingdom Viridiplantae; phylum Streptophyta; class Pinopsida; order Cupressales; family Cupressaceae; genus Cryptomeria; species Cryptomeria japonica. The sequence goes on from NC_081412.1 coordinate 634,186,855, forward strand.
AAACTATGATCAACTAGATCATTGGATTACATACAATGTGAATGAGCCTACTTATAAAGACAAGGAATGAGAGGACACAATCATGAGATATGGCTCAATGAAATACAAGGGTAAGTAGGGGTAGGTAGGAGAAATGATAGAATATTTTGGACACTAAAGGTGGATCATTCACTGAAGGTGGAATGTGATAACAAGATAACACCATAATAGGTGGACTTTCTCCTACAACCATCTTCCCTAGATGCACACTTCCCTAAGTGTCTCATATCCAAACTACAATGAATGCATTATCCTAAGTCAACTTAAGTAAATTGTAATTACGAGACACAATTCACACCAACACCCCACCTTAAGTGCAACTTAGGCGAATGTAGACTGAAGCTAACAATGGAAGATGGGTCCCAACTACTAGGCCATGTTAGGTACCCATGTACAAATGCATTGAAATCAAAACAATGCAATCTCTCACAAATAGAGAAAAAGAGAAAACACAAATGCGGAAAAACTCCCCACAAAAGAGATATGAAAGCACACAATGCTATCAATGATGTATGAAAGAACAGAAACTCATGTGACAAAAAGTCCCCCACATAAGAGAGAAGAGGAAATACCATGAAGCCCTCCCTCAATGTAGAATCTTGTGCAAATATGGTCCAATGATGTTGACCAAAATACCTCCTCATTAGGAAGAAATAGAGCCAATGTTGCACCAAGAATGTTAAAGTGTGACAAAACCAGGTACCAATGTCAATGAATAATGACTGATGAATCACTCACTACAACAAAATCAAGATTAGGCATGAAGACATCCTGCTTTGAGGCTCAACTAGATACTCATCAGTGGTATATTGGTACAATGCAAGTCTCACTAGAACCGTGCACAAATGTGTACAATATACTTAGTCTCAACTAGAGCCATGCACTAAGTCTCACAAGATATTTTCTAATATACGGAGTACAAGAGGATTACATTAAATGTCATTAATAAAAAACTACAAAAAGGTGTGGCACTTTATAATAGTATGTTACAACATAGTTCGTGCAAGAGAATACAACATGAAGATGCAAATCTGAAAAAGTGAAGATGATGCCACTAGAATGATGCCTTATAGAAGAATACAAATGAAGATGCTTCTAATTGGAATGCTGCTAAGAGATATGAAGGAGAAAAGTGACCCCTCCCCCCTTGGCTACTGGGTGGAGACTCTACAAACATGTATGGTAGACAAGAAAAAATTTGTTCCCAATTTTTCTTATTTTATGAAAATTTTACTTTTAAAAACTTAATTAAAAGTTTTTAAAACAATATTTATTAAAAAATCCCATGAATTTTTTTTTATTAAAAATAATAAAGCAAAAAACACCATTTTTTTAATTTTGCAATTAAATTTTTTTTATTAAATAACAATAAGGAAAAAATAATTTATTTATTTTTGGATTTTTAGATTAAAAAACTAATTGTGGATTATCCAGCAAAGGTTGAATGTGATAACAAGATAACACCACAAAAGGGGGAATTTCTCCTACAACCATCTTCCCTAGATACACACTTCCCTAAGTGTTTCATATGAACACTACAATGAATGCATTATCCTAAGTCAACTTAAGTAAATTATAATTATGAGACATAATTTACACCAACAACTCTAACACTTATGTTTTTCAAGAATAGAAAAGATTAGAGAAAAAAAACACATGGATTGGTGAATACATTGTTGATGCTTAGAGTTTCTATAGTTTTATATTGGTACTTAAGGTTTCTGAGAATGATATTTTATTTTTTCCTTTGGAAGTTTCTTCCAATTTTTTGGTGTCTTTGTTGCACACATTGGTGGAAGGGTGTGTTTGTGGTGTTTTCCCTCTCTAGGACTCTCTAGCCTAGATCTATCATTAGTCTATGTGAAATTTTCTCTAGCCTTTGGTGGCACCTTGGCCTCTACATGGCTCTTCTCATAATGGCTTTTTAGTTATCATGAGACTTAAAACTGAGGTAAGGTTATCTAGTGGGGAAATGGATAAAAGTTGGTTGAGAAACCCTCCATCTAAGAAAATGAATACCACATCAAAAGAGGATACATTATTTGAGTTATACAGAAAGAAAAAATGAATATTAAAGAAATATAAGATTATGGTATCTTGAACAAAGAGGATACAAATTGTGATGCCAATACAAACAAAGGGAGTGTTCTAGAATTTGACAATGTTATGGAAGAGCCATGTACTAAGGAATCAAGAAAACTTTTAGAATTTACATTTCCTAATGAATTGGTTGACTATACTAATTAATTCTAACATAGATCAACAATATTGTTAAGGGTAATACCTTTTCAAATAGATTTTTATAAACATGATAAATTTAAATTAGGAAAGTGGGGGTTTCGAAATTTAAAACACATAAGGTTTAGGGAAAGGTTATGTTTCTTGTATATTCAAATCAATTGAGCATACTTAGGTTATGGTGCAATATGGAACTAGGGACATTTCTAGCCAAATATAGTGTCTTTAGGCTTGGACCTTGGATGTCCACCCTAAAGGCCCTTCAAAATTTTATTATCCAATATGGACTGAACTTCCTTTTTCTAAACCTTTCTTTCATACCTTTCTTCAAGGCTATTATTCCTCAACTTGGAAAGGTTATTTGGTATAAAAATAATGCAAACAAATTTTCCTACCTACAGGTTCACTTAAGAGTATGTGTGGAGTTAGAGTTGAACAACTAGCTCCTAAAGAATATTAATTTATTTAATCCTTGATTTTATTTCCATCAACTTTTAGTGTATTTAAATATGCCTAATGAAATTTATTCTAATGACAAGAAGGTCATTTGATGAGATATTGTCCAGTTAGGCTGAATAGGTTCATTTAGTCCTTGAATTCTACCCCACCTAGCAACTATCCTTTTCAATCCCCTTCAAAAACTTTCGATGTTTTTATGGACACCACTCTTTAACATAAATAGAGAAAACCCATCTCAGATGTTAACATTAATATGACTAAAACCTCTATGTCTTCTACCCTGTCTTTCAAGGATTTGGTGGATTTAGATGGTTGGAAGGTGGAAAAGAAGAGGAAGAAACCTTTTAGGCCTATGAAATGTCTATGTACTTTTAAGACTTCTCAAATTTTTCCTTCCTCATATTTTTATCCTAATTTTAGGAATCTTGGATGTTGCCCTATGTCTCCCCATCCATCTGCAATGCATAATTTAAGATATCTCCCCTTTACTTCCAAGAAACTTGAGATATTCTAGAGAAAAAAGTTCACTTACTAACTATTTTGAAAGCTCACATGAGTAGCAAAGTTGGCTTAGGCTATGGGTTTGCTTCCCATTGGTCTCAGTTTTGCTTGTTGCACGTGGCTTGCGGGTGGCTGTGTACATCCCTAGAGGACTGTTCTCACCTCAACTTGCCCCTTTTTGGTCCCATCTTGGTAGTAAGTAAGCCAAGGCTAAGGTAGGTTGGGCACTAGGTCAGGTCATGGAAGATAGAAAGGATTCCTCTCCCTCATTATAACTTGAGTAATAAAGAACCTAATAAATGGTTGAGTTATAATGATTCCATAGGGGTTGTCACTCCTATTCATAATAAATTCAACACTCATGTACATAGATGGTTTACTTGGTCTAATTGCAAATTTGGAGTTGATAGAAAACTTAGTAGGTTAAATATGATTTATATCTCTCCTAACTTTTAATTGATTCAAGACTCCACTATTTATATCTCAATTTCCTTATAAACTTAATGTGTCACATCTTAAAAATCATGCATGTGTATGGTTTCTTTGGTTGGCATCTATAATTCTATCCCCAAGCCGAATATGGGGGAATCCTTTAGGGATTAGTGGCAACATGCTATCTCTTGGTATACTAATTTCTTATGCTCCTTTGGTAGATGATTAGATTGGAAATAAAAATGAAAGGAAAAGTCTATTCAAATAGAAGTTGAATCATACCAGAAAATTATTGAATTCTAATCCAAATAACACCAACATCCAAGCTTCTATTATCATGATAAATACCAAAATTTGAAAAAATTATATTTATATGAGTCAAGGAGCTAAAATCATAACTAATTTGCATTGTATCAAAGAAGGTAAAAATAGTTCCAAGTAATTTTTCAAATTCCTTAATTATTAACATAAGAAAGAGCATAGTGGAGCAATCTAACATCAAAATGGTCTTTATCATATCATTCCTAAAGGGATTAAATTTATTTTTCATAATTTTAATGAGAATACATTTAGAGAGCAGTATCATTGACAAGATGTATAATCGACATTGGAGAACATTATTAAAGAAGATGAATTCCATGTATAGTGGATTTTTTGACCATGAGATTTACATTGAGGATTTATAACATGATGTATTTTTTATGGACCCTAATAAAAGTCCAAGTTTTGATGGCCTCTCAATTTATTTTTATCAATCTATCTGGTTGCATATTAAAGTAGATTTTTACCTCCTATTCATGGAGTCTTTTGAGAAAGGATCTATAGGGCTTAATATTAATAAACACCTTGTTAAACTTCTCCCAAAAGGAAGAACAAAGACACTTTCCTGGTATGGCATCTTATTACTTACATCAACAACTTATATAAAATTATAGCTAAAGACTTAGCTATAAGGATGAAAGCAGTGGAAAATGAGATAGTTAGACTTAAGAAAATGGGGTTCTTTGGTAGAATATCTATCCTTCATATACTCATTTTGTCTTGGAAAACTAGTGAATAGGCCCAACAAATGGGTCAAACTATTTTACTTATTAACATAAATTATAATAAAGCTTGTGATAGAATGTGTTGGAGCTTTATCCTTAAGATGCTATATTGGCTGGGATTTAGTCCTTCAAATTTGTAAAGCATGTTCAAATATTATTCAAATAAGTTAAGGCTTAGTTCATTATTGATAATTCTTTATCTAATTCATTTCTTCTCTAATGCTCTATTAGATAGGGTTATTCTTTAGCTTCATATTTATTTGTTCACATCACTAATGCACTCATATATTTACTACAAAAAATATAGGGTATGTGCAGGATCATGGTGGGCCAAACACGCCCTTAAGTGACAATGAAAATTAGAAAAATAGAGTTAGGCACTTGACATAAAAATTTGAATAAGTTACCACATTATTTCAAAAATATGTAAAAAATAGAATCTGTAGAAAACTTAATGTAGCTTCTAAGCTACTAGTTATTTTCTGAAAGGAAAAAAAATCTAATTGACAAAAATTTGAATTTTCAATGTAGTAGTACTAAACTTTCAGGAAAAGGATAAGAAGCAAGTGTTTGTCTAACCATCCTCAAATCATAATATTTTCTTATAAGATTTTAGATATAAGTAGAAGACTTATGTCCAAATGTGATACATTTTTTGTATTTTTTTGAAATAAATAATTAATTATGATTTTTTTACTACAACTTTTTAAAATATAAAAAACTCGTATGACTGACCACCATAACTTGGTCAAAACTTCAAAAAATTCAATATTTTTTTAATCTTATAGTATAAGAAGAATAGAATTTGACACGTGTTTTAGATTCAAAAAATCTAATACCATTTGAAAGTTATAAAAAAAAATCAATTAGCCTATCAATTAGGACTTTAGTCAGGGTATCGCCACTTTTTTGGCCTCTCATGATCCTAGAAATACCCTATAATCAAATGAAGTTGGTAAATGGAATTTCTATCCCCAACAAAATAGATATCCTTAATTCACATTTTGTCGATGATATTCTATTATTTCTACCAAATTGTAAAAGAAAAATCTGTAATGTGTTAGATATTTTAGAATTATATTGCTTGATGTTTCATTTCAAGATAACACATCACAAAATTGAATTTCTCTTGATTCATTTTGATTTGTTGCTACATTGGATCCATGGGGGCTTCACTTAGTGATCTTGGGTTATATCACATGCGTTCATGAAGTACTAAAGAATCCCTCTATTTTGAAAAAAACATTTCTCTAGAATCATTTTTTTCCACCCCCTCCAAATACACGACCTAAATTAAAACCCCCCCTATTTTCACCTATAGGAAATATATTGTACCCTCATTTTTAGGATATTAAACCCCCCAATATGAATGCATCTGATATTATATTGCCTAGCCAGTGATGCCCCCATGATTGGATCCTTAAAGAATAGAAACATATCTAGCATGGATAATTGTTGGCATTGTGTTGTCATTGATGTCAACCAGTATAGGGTGACTACCAGCATAAGAGATGTATGTGTAGCACTATCATGTATGCATACAACATTTGATATATTTGATATCACCTTGTGTTACAAAGCACTGGTAAGGTAAGGGAGAGAATATCATTCAGTACAATGACATTTGGAGTCAGTGGTATACAAGTCGGTGTTTGACTTGTGTTGAAGATATGAACAGGTTATCAGTATAGTCTATCATTAAAAGGAAAGGTTATCAACTGGTATGTGATATGTTGATAGTGAGTTGTTGCAACTGAAAAGCATATGACCAGTGTACAAATAGAATGAGTGAGATGCTTGAGTTGTTGTTTGTGATGAAGAGGCGAAATGTTACCTAAATCACATCAATAGTAGAAGAGAAGGATGTACAAGTCATCGGTATGATGGGTGGATGCAGAACAACAAGAATTCCACCGGATAAAGATGCAGTCACCATCTGAAGAGATGACTGACAATGAAGGTGCCCACACTGGATCACATGTACCTATTTGAAGATATGTTGCACAAACAGGGAAGCCACATAAGTGCATTGCAAGATGCAGATGACAAGGACCCACTACCTCTAGTAAGTGGAGCTTATCTGCTAGTATGCATAGTGTCCATCATAGTTATATGAGATAAGGAAGAAGAGATAAAGGCAAGTGTTTGAAGCCTCACGCTGGATCTACCAATGAAAAAAAAAAGATGCCTCAAGTGGATGAAATCAGAGTATGCACTAGACCAACATAGAAGGTATGTTTAGTTTTCAGGATAGATGAATAATGATGGGTTTGTCACTTTGACAAACCGAATGAGATATGGTCATGGCTAATGAGGAAGAAAGGAAGGTTGAGAAGATGCAGACAAAGGAAAATGGCCGGATTGAAGATGGAGTCAGTTGAAGGGCGATGACATGGTGTCATCAAGGTATTTACTGGTATGTATGACCACTAATAACATGGACAAGGTGCACTATGCAGAAGACTCCCATCTGATGAAGATGTGCATAAGGAAGGTTAGCAAGAGTGCTGACCAGTTGAGTGTACCACTAGAAGAGAAGAAGAGTGCAAGGTTAAAAGTAGATCGGTTAAGGGTTTAATCGATAGGGACAGTAATAGATTTGGTCGATGATCCAATCCATACTGACAAAAAATTTCAAGCAAAGGTGGATGCCGACACAGTTGCCACGTGGAGATGATGTTGCATGCATGCACATGTCAGTGTGTTGAGTTGGTGAAGTGTCAAGTGGCGAGGTAGATAGTGAGAGGTCAACATTTATGTCGACTGTGAGATTCACAGGATGCAAAGCAAAGGTTTGTGGCTCCACGTCAATGGACAACAAAGATCCAACACAAACTATTTGAGTAGATCGAGGTAGGTGAATAAAACCACAAAACCATTCTTGGTGATCGAACAAGAAATCCGCTGACAAGTTAAGAGCAGGATGCTAAAAATAGAAGGCACATTCCAGAAGGCACAACAATGGCGCGGTTGATTGATGAGTTACAGTTCATCAATCTAGATGATCAGATCGAATGAGATCTGATTGGATTTGGTTTGTCTCAAGGTTGATGAGGAAACCCTAACTACCTGAACTTTGAATTGACTTTTGGAAGGAAAACCAATTTATAAATATGCAAGCCAAAAATCGTTGCAGGTTGTCATTGGATAAGAGAGTATTGTTGTTGAAGGAGTGAAATCAATCAAGTGCTCATCAAGAAGAAGAAGAAGAGATTGAGTGTGAGGAAGAATAGGATTGAAGTGTTCAACCGATATCTGTGAGGCTACCGGTAGTCAGCCAATGAGAGTGACAAAGGACAGAACCGGTAGTGACCATACTAGCAAAGGAGAGTTGCAAAAGATTGCAGAGAAGGCAAGAAATAGAACTGGCAGAGAGTAGTATTGGTGGAGATTAGTAGTGTAGCAGAGAGAGAAGAGAGAACTAGCAAAGTACAGAATTGACAAGAATACAGCAGAGAGTAAGGTTGCAATGTGAGGGCTAGCAGAGAACTAGCAGTGAAATGGATAGAAGATCCAACAGATAGATTTGCAGAAGAGTTACAAAATCCATTTCTAACAAGGATATTAACTTGTAAATGATTATGTTTTGTAACCACTGAGTTGGAGCTCAGTGCAGGGGTTGGTGCTCCTTGGGTTGGTGCCCTAAACATTGTAATCAGAGATTCATTATGAGGTTGGATTGGAGCAGTAGACTCCAGCAACATTTCTCACTAGGGTTTTTCCCATCTTGGGTTTTCCTCATATATGCTGGTGTTATGTTATTTCTTCTTTCTTTGTGAGTTCTTTTGAGTTGTCTTCCCTCTAACCAGTAAGTTTCCTCATATATGCTGGTGTTATGTTATTTCTTCTTTATTTGTGAGTTCTTTTGAGTTGTCTTCCCTCTAACCAGTAAGTTTGCATTTAGTTAGATCTGACAACCGGTAAACACACATAGGGTAGCTAAAGGGAAAAGTTTGAGAACCACTAATTCACCCCCCTCTCAGTGGTGCATTGTGTTTAACATAAATCACACGATATCAGGGTATCCCCTTTGGTTTGGATGTTCCTCTTTCAAAAATGTGGAATTGGTGTATTACTAAGATAAAAAAATAAACTTTGGAATCAGAGAAATATGTTTTTGTCTTTGGACAACACGATTAAAGTCATTAATCGAATATTTCTCACTTATCATTTTTCTAATTCCTCTTGTTAGATACCTTTTGAGAATGGATGTGTGGACTTAACCAAAATCATGTGTCAATTTTTTTGGTCTAATTGGGATGGGAAAGCGAGTTTTAAATCTACTTCATGGATGCACTACATTCAACCCAAAAGAAAAGGTGGGTTGGGGCTTTTAGATCATAGGACACAAGGCATTTTTCCTTTTTGATAAAGGGATACTCAAGATTGTTTAGGGAGAAGAACCTTGGAAATGTTTGGTTAGATATAAAATTGACTTGACTGATGTAAAAAGGAAATGGTATAGCATTAGATGGGTTCAGAAGTTACTTATTGCTCCCTTTTTCTTTATTAGACTTTCATTCTCTCTATAATCCATTTGGAAGGCTTGGAAATCAATTTTTAAATTTTTGAACTAGAAAAAATTCTCTTTACAACATGGGTTCAACTTTGCTTCATCATCCATCTAGTGGAATAGGTTAATTCAATATATTCACCAACCTCTTTTCATTGCATTTCCTAGACAATCATACTATTTATTTAAAAAATAAATGAAAAATTTAAATGATATATATGATTTTGATACTTGAGATTTGGCCTCTTGGTAGAAATATTAGATATAGTTTCAATTAGAAATAGGTTTGAAGGGTTCTTGATTTAAGTTAGATCTTTGGTGCTATTTGAATTGACTATGAAGCTTTGCACCCCATTACAATGCATTTTTTTCAAATATTGGTTAGGTCTTTATAAGTTCCCCTTCTATTACATTCCTCTAAAGAAAACTTATTTCAGCCTATACTCCCAAATGTACCATTAAACCCAAGATTGAACTAGAAATGAAACTATAGGTCTCATGAAAAGACATGGATAAAGCTAAGTTCCCAAATATCGAGATCTAAAGCTAAGGGTAATACACAAATATTGGCTTGAAAAATATTACATTTCAAACTACTTGTCAAGGATATGTTTAAATGTATGATGATTCAACCAATCAAATGTCCTTTTGTTAGCATAATGATAGTCTCAAACACATTTATTGAGAATTTTTCTATGCTAAAAAATGGAAGGATTTTGTCAATGATTTCCCTCTTTCTTTTTTTTAATCATGGTTTGAGTTGGAGAGAAGTGATTTTGGGTTATGATCTTCATAATAATATTGTGGTAGATTTTTTAAGTCATGTTGTTTTACTTAATATTTTAAAAAGTAGGTGTTTGGTTGTCTTTTCTAATTAGTTCATCGACAAGCATAAATGCTAAATTTTTATGCTAACATATTGTTCAAATTGTCTTTCTTTATTTTAAATTGGAGGATCTCACCAAGGATTGAGATAAAAACAACCCCTTTTTTGGACAAGATTAAGCACCAATTTTTTTAGCTACATAAAGATACTGTAGCCTATTTATTTAGCTGCAATTTTTTGAAAAATTTAATTTAAATTTGTCTTGCTATGTAGTTTTGAACATCTCTTTCTATAGGCCTTTGGCTGGTTGTAAAATTCATTTCATTTTTAAGGCTTCTTATATTATTTGGGAAACCTTTATTTATATTATTGACTCTTCTTCTTTGATTGTATATTAACAACATTTCTCCTTTGTAATGTACTTCTTGGGTTGTTGCAATAAAAAAAATATTAGCTAAAATTTTGAGTTGGAACAATATTATTACTACATGGGCAAGTGGGATTCTAATTTGTTACAACCTAAACTTTTGTATATTTTTTAAACTAGTTTTCTAGGTATTGTCTTTAGTGGAAAATTAAGCATTCATAATTTTAAAGTGAACTCCATGATTAAATGTATTTGAGTCAAAGTACTACTACTAATGGAAGGTTAACAAAAGTTCAAATACATATCTCGTTTAAACATCACCTAAAATTTTGTATTACATTTTCTTAAATTGATTTGGTAGATTTTGTCAATAGAGAAAGTTAAAGTGTTATTTATTTTCAAGGAAAATCCATGATTAAACACAATTGAATGAAATTAGTACCAGTAATGAATAGGTAACCAAAATTCCAATGCTTGACCATTGTAAACATTACCTAAAATATTGTAATACATTTTTTTAAATGGTTTAATATATTTTTATTTTAGAGGAAGGTTAAGTGTCCTTGATTTTGAAAGGAACTTCATAACTAAGTGCATTTGAGATAAAGGATTTTTAGTAGTAGATGGGTTGAAAAGTTCAAATTCTTGACCAATGTGAATCTCACCTTAGATTTTAATTTGGATAGCAATGGATAGGTAAGAAAATTTTCAATGCTTCCAATCCTACAAACATCGCCCACAAATTTGAGGCAATGTGGTTCTAGTACTAGATGGGTGAGGAAAGTTTCAATGTTTCACTCCTATAAGGATTACATGAAATTTTGTACAACTATCTAGTAGGTTTTGTCTTTAGAGTAAAGTTTTCTTTATTTTCAATAAAAAACTATGGTTAAATGCATTTGATACGAAGTAGTGCTATGAATAGATGGATATCAAAGTTTCAATTTTTGACCCCGCTAATATCATTTTAAATTTTGAGGCAAAGTAATACTTGTATTGGATAGGCAAGGAATGATGGAATGCTTCACCAATGTAAACATCACCTAAAATTTTGTATTATATTTTTCATAAATGATTTGGTAAGTTTTCTATTTAGGAGAAATAAAAAATAATAATATTTTAAAAAATTGCATAATTAAATAGTTTGAATTAAAATAATACATTATAATAATTGAATAAGAAAAAATGTAATATTTCATCTTATTAAGCATAAAAAATAATCATAAAAGTGAAATTCTTTCAAATGAGTACTTCTCAAATATAAATGAATATATTGGACTCAAAAACTACTGAATTAAACCTTTGAAAAACATTATTTTCTTTTAATTTTCTTTCTTTATCATTGAGACAATAGAGTCGTTCATCATACACCATCCTTAGACTACTATTTTGTTTTGGTAGGTTTTGACTTTAGAAAAAATTAGAAATAAAATGTTCATTTTCATAAAAATAATTAACATGCTAAATAAAATGTTCATTTTCATAAAAATAATTTTTTTTGTCACATCATACTTGTTTTAATAATAAAAATCATGTTGCGCACATCTAATAATGTTGAATTCAAATCTTATACACTACCCAAAAAAAAAAAAAAAATTCTAATCAAAATGATGGACTCAAAAACTACCGAGTTAAAAACTTGGTAAAACATTATTTTCGTATCATTTTCATTCTTTATTATTGCAACAGATAGATCCGTTCATCACCCATTGTCCTAACACTGATGTTTTGTTCTTTTATTATAATTAATGCGGACACTCACATCGGCTTACAATCAATTCACGTGAAATGAATACCACAATGGTAAATGCCATATAATACGCGCATCATCTCTTCCACCGCCAAAATGGTGTTGTCCAAAGGCACTCGTTTCTGCTATGACTTTGAATTTTCGGCCATGAATGCACATTATAAGTGCGAGGAAAGAAGATTCAATTGACATAAAATATTTAACTTCGATCACATAAAAGTGGAATTTCTAATTTGAATTTCAAAAGACATAAACTAATGAAATGTAGAAATATTCATGAAATTTATGCTTGTTATGTTTTGAATATTAAAAAAAAGATATTTTTATACATTTAAAGGCAGATTTTTATTGTTGAAAAATGTTGAAAATTAGGGGGTCTAGTCGACATCACCAAAAGGAATGAAAACACACTTTTTTTTTGTGATTTCAATTTTCCAAATAAATGACATGAATATGTAGTGTAGAAAAAAATAAAAAAAAAATTTTGATGTATTTTTTCCTCGTAATAACATTTTATAGTCCAACATAGTTGAATTTAATAGTTTTCATTAGGTGTCAATTTTCGTCTATTAAGTTTATCATTGCCAAAAAACAAATTATACCCTTTTGGAAAATATTTTCTCTTCTAGTGAAAAATATATTTTGTAAAATATTGTAATATGATTTAATATTTTTTTAATTTCAAATTAGCCTCTTTTCAAATTAAAAAACCTACTTGCAATATTGAAAAAATAAAACATATTAAAATTAATCAAAACATTAAAATAAATGTGTCTAGATTATTGACTTTGAGCTCTACAAAAAGGTATTCTTAGGTTTTTTACTGCAGAAAAATACAGCAAAAGTGAAAAGTTTAAAAATTTATTGAAAAATTTATTTAAAAATTTGTGATAGAATGTGTTGGACCTTTATCCTTAAGATTATATAGTGGTTGGGATTTAGTCCTTCAAATTTGTAAAGCATGTTCAAATATTATTCAAATATGTTAAGGCCTAGTTGGTGATTGATATTTTTTTATCTAATCCATTTTTTCTCCAATGTTCTATTAGATAGGGCTATCCTATAGCTAGATTTTAATTTATTCACACTACTGATACACTCATATATTTGCTACAAAAAATAATCAAATGAAGTTGGTGAATAAAATTTATAAAAATATAATGAAATCAAGTTGTTAAATGAAATTTCTATCCCTAACAACATGGATATCCTTAATTCAAATTTTGTTGATGATATTCTATTATTTCTACAAAATTTTAAAATAAGAACTTCTAATATGCTAGAGGTTTTGAAATTATATTGCTCGATGTCTGATTTCAAGATAACGGATCACAAAATTGAATTTTTCTTGATCCATTCTGATTTGGTGCTTCATTGAATTCCTAAAGAATGGAAACAATTATAACATGGACAAATCACATGATATCAAGGTATTCTCTTTGGATTCGATGTTTCTCTTTCAAAAATGTTTTATTGGTGTATTGGTAAGCTAAAAAAAAACTTTGGAATTGGAGAAATAATTTTTTTTCTTTGGACAACAAAATTCAAGTAGTTAATCGAATATTTCTCACTTACCATATGTTTTATTTCTCTTGTTATATACATTATAAGAAGGGATGTGAGGACTTAACCAAAATCATGTGTCAAATTTTGTGGTCTAATTGGGATGGGAAAGATAGTTTTAAAGCTACTACATGGATGCACTACATTCAACCCAAAAGAAAAGGTGGTTTGGGGCTTTTATATCCTAAGACAAAATGGATTTGCCCTTTTGCTAAAGAGATAGTTAGGATTGTGCAAGGAGAGGATCCTTGCAAATGTTTGGTTAGACATAGATCTAACCTAGCTTATGTAAAAAGGAAATGGTATAAGTTTATATGGGTTAAAAAATTAATTCTTGCTACCTTTTTCTTCATGAGAGTTTCATTCCATCTACAATCCATTTGGAAGGCTTAGAAATCAATTTCAAAATTTTTAAACTAGAAAAAGTTTCTCCTTACAACATGGGTTCAACTTTGCTTCCTCATCCTTCTAGTGGAATAAGTTAATTCAATATAATCACCAACCTCTTGTCATTTCATTTCCTAGACAAGAATACTATTTATTTAAAAATGAAGTAAAAAAGTTCATTGATATATGAGATTTTTATATTTGAGATTTGGCCTCTTGGTAGAAATATTAGAGAATGTTTCAATTAAACAATAAGTTTCAAGGGTTCTTGATTTAAGTTAGATCTTTGGTGCTATTTGAACTGACTATGAAGTTTTGCACCCCGTTAGAATGCAATTTTTTCAAATATTGGTTGTTCTTTTATTAGTTCCCCTTCTATTACATCCCTCTAAAGAAAACTTATTTGAACCTACTTCAACATGTACCATTAAAGCCAAGATTGAACCAGAAATGAAACTATAGGTCTCATGAAAAGACATGGATGAAGTTGAGTTCCCAAATATGGAGATCTAAAGCTAAGGCTAATGCACAAATATTGGCTTGAAAAATCTTACATTTCAATCTACTTGTTGAGGATATGTTGAAATGTGATGATACAATGAATCAATAATGATGCAGACAACTACTAAGAGGGGGCAGTGAATCAGTAGATAGAAAATAAACTAAACTTTCACCACACTCAAAAATCAACTCATAAATCAATCACTGAACTAACTGGTTCAAACACAGAACTACAAATTGTAGCTGCTTTGACAGTTTACCAGTTGACTGGCATAACAAAATAATAGTGTTACACATTTTAAGCTCTCAAATCATTTAACTAAAACATCAAACCATTTTACTAACATTAGTAAAAGCACATTTCATATTACCGTCGATCATATTAACACATCTAAGTGGTTTTACCAGTTAAATAGATTAACCATATTAAAACATAACCACAAAAACCACTCACCACTTAACACAATGATTTTTGGCATGGAAACCCAAATGGGAAAAACCACAGTGGGGATGAATACCCACAAGTATTCTGAAATCTTTTGAAGTTCACCCTGTTAGGAGCCAAGCCTGTTAAAGCTTTACAAAAAATTTATGTTAGGAACAGATCTGATTAAGGACCACCCAGTTAAAGGATTGACTATAATGCCCTGCTAAAAGCAATACCCTATTAGGAGTAACCTCAATAGAGGATTTGAAATCCAAGCTAATGGATCACCTTGTTAGAGGATTTAGAAAGCACTAAACATGTTAAATCTTACCTAATTAAGGGATTTAACTGTTGTAATTGCTAGAGAACAATAGGGTCTTGTTGATCTAGTAAATAGCACTACTTTGCTTGATCAGATCCATTTCATGCTCCTATCTACCTTCAAACATTTTGTAGATACTCCTTTTGGTTCAATAATCAATCACACTGACACTTAAGAAAAATTTCCAACACTACAACAAAATAACTCATCGATCTTATAAGCAAAACAATAGGTCGGTAACACATCAAAACCTAAGACCTCATAGATATTACAAACAAATCGGTTCAAACATGACCATTGGATTACATAGCAATCATTTGCACATTGTACAAGACAACCTGAACCGCTCCTTGATCACTGCTTCATCGAATCCTATAACTCATCACGCGGTTTCCACTTAATGCTATGCACTCGCTCATTCCCAAGATAAAACAATTATCTCTACACACCAAAACCACTTTGAAACTCATCACGTGTATCATGCATATGTTGCATAATCATCTCCAATCACCATTTGATCATAGATCAATACAACTGATTCACCAAGCTCCATCAGTTAGGGTTCAACATATCAACAGGTAGGGTTATTGGTTTCCTTCACTTCTCAACTACCGATTGCATTACAACTCCATTACCAGTTACAATTGACATCAATGACAACACTTATACTTCATTAATGTAATCTTAGTGTAAATGGCAACAAAATGTATGATGGTTCAACCAATCAAATGTCCTTTTTTTAGCATAATGATAGTCTTAAATACATTTATTGAGAAATTTTCTATGCTAAAAAGTGGAAGGCTATTGTCAAAAATTTTCCTCTTATTCTTTTTATCATGGTTTGAGTTGGAGATATGTTATTTTGGGTTATGATCTTCATAATAATATGGTGGCAGATTCTTTAAGTCATATTGCTTTACTTAAGGGTTGCTGCAAGAAGTTGAGTCCCACTTTTGGGCAAAAAGTGGAAGTGTTTTCTCTATTTCTCAAATTTTATGTTGATTGATGTCAAAATTTGATGCACTTAGAAATTGAATCTCAAAAAACTTCAATAATAGAAAATGTAGTGCTCAAAGTCTACTTTGCAAATATGTAATTTAGTTTTAATACCCACATGGTAGAAATCCCTTTCTAGTGGGCATGTTTAAAAACTAGTTTTTTAAAATGCCTGTTTCAGGACCATACCATGCATGTGTACGACCACCTTTTTTTGATGCAAATAAATGAATTTTCGTAAATCCTTCTGGGAAATGATACCTAAGACACCAAATATTGATAAGAATATTTTTTCTTACTTTTTTATTGAATATATATTTTTTTATTAATTTTTAACTGACAATAAAGTATACTTTCAAAACATCAGGTGTATGAACACCATAATTTGATGAAAATTTCATATTTTTCAATTTTTCTTTTTTAATATTCAAAATAATTGTATGTATATTGATGTCATATAATTTTTTTTTCTAAAATCCTAAAAACGAAAAAGTTATTAAAGTTTTATTGAACCTTGGTATTTTAGGTTTAGGTTCCACTTTTGATTCATAAATAATACAAAAATAGTAAAATTAATCTTCTCACTATGAAATTTACATTTCTGAAATCAGGTCGCTAAAAACTCTAATGGGTTTTCATTTCGTAAAAAAATTCAATCAGAAAAGCCCTCAAAAAATTAGGCCAAGGTAGAAATCTAATGTCATTTAACCTTAGTCATTTTTTTTGGAGGTCCAAGCATAGGCTTGATGAGACCAAGCCTATCCCGAAGCAAAAAAAAAGGCTAAGGGTTGTTTCCCACCCCTAATTTTAAAAAATGGGCACTCATTTTTTAAATTCAAAAAACGGGCACCCATTTCACTTTGTATCGTTGAAAGCGAAACAGGCACCCGTTTTCAAAAATGGGCACCCGTGTCTGAAAAGATCCATTGGGCCAGAATCTAGCCCACAAGCACAAATCTCAATTATTGAATGATTTTTCAATCATTGGCTGACAATACGATCTGCAAAGAGAATGTTTTGATTAATCATTCTCTTTGTTTGTCTTATTGTCGATTTGGTAAGGAGATTGATTCAATTTCAAATTTTGGTGTAGCCATGGGATCAAATCAACGTAGGAAGAGGCAAAGGAAGGTTCTGACAACTGAGGAGATTGCAGCAAATAGGGAGGAGGCAATGCATCAATGAGAGAGAAGATCAAGAATGAGACAAGGAGCTTCAAGTTCCACAATCATTTTAGAAGAGGAGAACATCAATGAGACCATAAATGATGACGAAGGAAACACAATAGAACCATTTAATTCAAGTGCATCTTCTAGTCCATTATTGGATACATGTATGTCTTCACAGCCCTATGTTTTTTCTCATGAAGAAATTGGTGATTTAGTAGAAGTAGGTTACTTATTAAATGAAATTCTAATTGAAAATCAAACCCCAAATGAAATTAGATGTCAAGTTGAAAGTGAAATTGAAATCCAAATTGAAACCCCAAATGAAACTAGATCTCAACTTGAAACTGAAATTGAAACCAAATTTGAAACTCCAAATGAAATTGAAAATCCACCTGCAACTAAAACCAATAATGTGTATGTAGACATGGAAACACGAATTGAAAATGAAACATGTTTGAATGATAATCAAATGAATGAAAATTTTGAAATTAAAAGTGATGTACTAGACAACCTTCCTGGCTTGGTTTCATGGAGACATATTAGGACACATGCAAATAGATTGTTTAGACAGTTTTTTTATAATAAGAAATTTGGGTTTCAATGTCAATTAATGGTACAACTAATTAAAATGACTAAAATGCAAAAAGTGATGAATAAGTTAGGCTTTTATGTCAAACCCAAGAAGGAGGAGTCTTTAAAAAAGTTGTATCGACTGTTGCTAGCGCCTTTGATACAATTGGAAAGAAAAGTCATTCTAAAGATAAAAAAGTAGCACGACGGGCAATAGCAACAACTTTAGTAATCCAAACAACTTCTAATAAAATAATGATGAGTAACATAAGTGGATATCTTAATATTCATCGCAAAACTTTGTCAAGAGCTGTAAAAAGAAGAGTTAATTTTGAAAGTGATCTGACAAACAAATTATGGACTTTTAGTGGTAGACTACCAAGGTCTGATATGAAACTTACTGGTGAAGTAAAAAATTTGATCGAAAAATTATGGCACAATAATACAAGAGTATCACCTAATGTTAGAGATGTTCTTAAATTATGAGTTGGGTCAAAAATTTGTGATCCACATCCAAAACACCTATTGGACATGACTCAAACTGAATTGTATAAGAAAATTTTGGATGATAAGGTGTTGACTATTAGCATTTTGTCAAAGGTCTTTTGAAAAGTGTAAACCTTGGTATGTTCGAATTAACAAGGAAAGAGTCACATGTTGTTGCAAAACTCATGTTCAATTTCGCTACCATTATGATGTATTTCGATATATACGTGTTACCATGCATAGTAATGGAATGTTCCAAGATTGTGGTATAAATATACCACCTAAAACTATAAAGGAGTTTATTTCAAGTTTGTTTTGCAACCCACTAAATGAACAAAATTTTCTTTTCAATGCATGTGTTTCTGGTGTATGTGATATATGTGGCAATCTTGCATTGTTGGATGAATGTTTGCATGAAAATCTTTCAAATGATTTTGGACAACAATTAATTGATGTTAAAAGATTTAAAACTATTGAGTATCCACTAAAGCATGGAAAGGTTTGAAAACAATGCGATCTAATCACTGAAAAAGTTAGTGTTCATGCATTTATGAATGAATTCAAGAGTAACATCATACCTAAATATGTTAAACACACTCAAAATGCTAGATGGCTTGATGGTCAGTTTTGAATATGTAAGGATACATTTCCTATTGGTAATATACTTTCGGTTGTTGACTTTGTAGAGAACTACACGCTTGCACCACAAGATGAGGTACAATCACAATACTACAATTCAGTGCAGGCATCAATTTTTGTCCATATTGTCTATAGGCATGCACCAGATAGTACACAAGAGGATTGTGAAATTTTGAGAGAGTACCATTTCTATATGAGTGATAATAAATTACACTCATCTGAGTTTGTCCAATTTTGCTTCAAGACCTTTTTTTCAGAATTTGAGGGAGAGAGAAATTCAGATGACAGTACATCTAATATGGTCTGATAATTGCATAGGGCAATTCAAGAATGCTAGAATGTTTTAATGGTTGAGTAGGATTCATAAGAAAACTAATATCAAACACATTTGGAGTTTTTGTGAGGCTGGACATGGGAAAGGAGAACATGACGGTGTCGGTGCATGTGTTAAGAGAGCCCTTTACAGAGAGCAACTCAAATTCTAGGATAAGGCTAAATTTAAAAATGCAAGTGCAATTGTGGATTGGTGTAATGCAAATTTATCCATAGGATCAAGTCAGAACTCTATAATTAGACATTTCTTCTGGCTAGTTAAAGAGGAGAATATCCTTCCAAGATATGATTGTGATACAATAAATGGGTCAGCTAGATGGCATTCATTTAAGAGTTCTAATTCTAACACTTGGACTATATGGACTAGAGAGCTTGCATGTTTTTGTCAATTTTGTGTTACAGTTGAATGGGAAGAATGTGAGAATACGGAATGGGTCAAAGAATGGCAACAGAAATCCTTAACACCTACTGAGACACAATATGAAGATGTTAGAAGAAATGAAGACCCTGATCATGCATTTGCATTAGAAGATTATGATCATGTTTCAAACATCATACAACCTGGTAATTTAATTCAATTTATTATTTATAACTTTAAATTATATATTTTTATGTATATTGTCATATAATTTATGATTACATATTTGAATTATAAATTCTAACAATTTTTATTTCTACACATTGTACTTAAATTTGTTTTCTAGGACATGTGTATGTTGTTGTTGCACCTGAGGATAATGATGAGTAGATTCAGTATTGGCTAGCTAGATGTGTAGAACCTAAGAAAAAGTTGATATGTGATCAAGTAGATAATGATGGTTTTCAGTATCCAGTTGGGTCTGTTGTGCTAGTTGGTACATGGCTACGCAAATACTTAACAAGAAGGAATGGCTTACCAGCTTATGAAGACTACCAATCAGAAAAGAAGATTATACACTATTCTCATTTGGTGGTGGCAACAAACATCAAATTAGAAAGATACAAAGGTAGACCTGCTAATAAGGTATTGTGGACACTTTCAGTAGAAGAGAATAAGGCAATCATAGACGCATTGCAGAAGAGAGAGGATGCAGATGGTACATTAGGTTGAATCAAATTTATATGCATGTAAGTTTGTGTTACTTGTGTGAACTCTTTTATATTTAATCATGATACTTGTTTTTCTTTGTCCCTTTAACATTGTATTTGTCTACATTTGATACAATTTTGGTTTCATAAACAACATTGTATTAGTTATATTCTTCTTAATGTTATTTTGTGCACGTCGTAATCGTGTTACAAGTGAATTCTAATTTTTTATGATATATTTATTTTATTGTAATCTCTTCATAGATTAATTGTAAGTTCAAAGATAGAATTATGTCTTAAATATGACCTGACTCTATATTTATCATTGTATGACAAATCTATATTTATAGTGTGCTTTTTTATTTTAGTACCATGAAGTCCATGCTTTTCATACCACTACTATCTGCACTAATAAACCATCAATACACTAGTAAAGTAGTGTGGTCAACTTAAGAGGAAAGTCGATACTATGTTTGTAGCTTCCTAATAATTTGGTTAGCCTTAGTTCCATCAATCTATTGGATTCCTCTATGAGATTCATTTATAATTAATAATCCTTTTATAGTTTTCATATCAAATTTATATGCATGTAAGTTTGTGTTACTTGTGTGAACTCTTTTAAATATTTAATCATGATAATTGTTTTTCTTTGTCCCTTTAACATTGTATTTGTCTACATTTGATACAATTTTGGTTTCATAAACAACATTGTATTAGTTATCTTATTCTTAATGTTATTTTGTGCACATTGAATTATAAACTGTTGCACTATAAGATGATCAATCACAATGTTAATATATAAAGTCATAAATAGATCACATAACAAGTCATAAATAAAAAGTCCTATATACAATCACATAACAATTCCTGATGACATAATAACAAATCTTGAAATAATAATTTAATAAGGAAATGACATTAAAACAAGTCCAAATAACACAATAACAAAATAATGTATCACATATATAATCACTAGAGTGCGCCAAATCACATAACACGACCTGATACCATAATAGCAAGGAAATGACATAATAAAAAATCCTATATATAATCACATAATAACAAGTCCCAGGATAACATAAAAAGTGTCATCATAAAAAGTCCACAATACAATAACATGATATGATCTAAAATATACAATCTAAGAACTCACGTGCATCTCATCTGCAGTCCTCTTCACTCCACGTGAAGGTGACTGAGATGAATCATCTTGCTGCACATGGTCCTGAGATGCACCATCCTATGTCTGTGCAATATCAGTGTCTCCACCCTCCTATGCAGTATCAGTGACTCCACCCTCCTGTGCAGTATCAGTGTCTGCACCCTCCTGTACATTATTAAACGATTTTACATGAGAAGAAGATTTAACATGAGAAGAAGTTACTTGCATAATTCACTTATAAAGTAATTAAATACTAAAAAATTTAAAATAAATTACCATATGACCATGCTCTACAATGCCCTCACTGGTATGTTGAGGTCCACTATCATGAACAAGAAAAGTGGTCGTAGTCAAGTCCTGCAAAAAAAAACATTGTACATCAATTTTGATAATCCCTATAAAAGCTAGGTACACAGTATAAACAAATTAGAAATTATTTTTGTAATCATCTTGCCTCAAATGATAATGTTGATGGTTGCATCTGGCTCAATCCCATAGCCGTACCAATAATAGTAGTGGTGTGGACCTGAACAACATATATAAAGCATGAATCAAACTTGTATATATACATAAATTATAAAAAGTATATATATATATATAGACTACAAGATTATCACAGAAAAGCATGCATGTGATGCAGGCAAAGTAACTGATGGTCGAAGGCATACATGTGATGCGCCATCAAACAATCCGGAAGCCTACAATTGCAAAAAGTAACGAACGTGAATCAAAGTTGTACATAAATTAGTAAGCATGTAAACACTTCAAATTAATGGATGAAAAAGATACTAGTGGTATATGAGGCTGAGCCTCAGTGGTCCACAGGTCACATGAAGAACTACCCATCTCAGTGCTACATGAAGCACCCTACAAAATTGAAAAAACATATCATACGTAAATCATTACATTAAAAAATTTATTGTTTATTTTAAATGTACATACCAATATAATGTATCTAGATGAAAGTGCATACCATAAATGGGGCACCAACATCTCTAGGTATTGAGGTAACATGTTGTTGGTTCCTCAATGATGTGGTATGATCCATCCTCTGTTCAGAAAAAATTGACTCATGTTATGGTTCATATGTGTATATATAAGGAATTTAATATTGCACTGTAAATTATACAAATAAATTTGTACCTCTGTAGGCTGATCATCGTCTGCCCATAGGAGATCAACATATGAAGAGACGACATCAGCATGTGCAGACTCCTCAGCATCATCGTAACCACCATGGGCAACATCAGCATCATCAAAATCACCATCTCCTCCAGGGGCAACCTCACTCTGTGGACCCCTACATACATCCCCACAACTCATGCAAACATGTGCTAAGTAGGGGGTAGCCCTCACCTCCTGCAACTGTTGTACCAAATTGCCCGACAAGGCACTCAATGAACCTAGAGCAGAATCCACTGCTCGATGATTGGCAGGTACTAGAACAACTGGTGATGGAAGAGGAACTAATGGATCATCACGCACATGGTTTCTAACCCTGTTGCTCAATTTTTCTCTTGGCCTATCCTGGGGCATGCCTCTCCCAACCCCCTGAAACGATCTAATATCAAAGTAATTGGGATTTTTGCCCAATTCAAATTCGGCCCATAATTTATTCAAAAAATACATCGGGACCTCATGATTGACCACCGCTCCCAAAAGTGGCTAGCAATGCCCGGGTGCCTACACCATCGAATAGAGATCTATGGCTTCTTCGGATCTATCTCTTCACCCATCTTAGGGTTCACAAAATATTTTTTCAAATCCATTTTTGTTATTTTTAAGTCATTAATTTGTTTGTATGTGAGGCCATCAGTGTAAAATGCAAGCAATCCCTCACGCCAACTACAATAGCTATCTAGCTCATTGTCTAATGCTTGCATAGACTATACAATGCCTTGCATACTATCTACAAGGCATAACAACTGAGGAGGTGTATGAGGCTCGCGCCTAATAGTATGAATATCTCTAATCAAAGGATTAATATTTGTCCTAATTGTTTATCTCAACTGATTGGGTGGAGGTGGAGGTGGTACTAGACGTAATAGCTCATCTATCTCAAACTCATCCATCATGTGAAAATAATCTGCATATATATACAAACATGAAAATTTACAAACTTGAAAATTTACAATTACAATTACATTGAACATGAAATTTACAATTACAAACTATTTAATTTACATTTCACCTTCCAAAAAAAATTATAATTAAATACAATTTAGCAACTTAAATTTATAAAAAAAGGAAACTCACATATAGATCTATAATATTATTAATAGGTGGGTAATAATAAGCATCATTTAAGAAATATTATCCACTTAAATCAAAGTATGAGAATAATTCTACAAAATAAAACATCATAATGCCCATGCAACTCAAACAATACTTTTTAACATCTAAAGATGAATTAACTTATAAGTTCCATCACAATCATAAAAACAATCATAAGTTAAAGTCATAAGCTATATCTATGAACTTCTCAATACATGTACTACTTTGTTGTGTTCTTTTCTAGAATCATTGGATGATTTAGTGATTGCAACTAGTAGTACTACACTAAGTTGAAGCTTGAA
This sequence comes from Cryptomeria japonica, assembly GCF_030272615.1. Classification (NCBI taxonomy): domain Eukaryota; kingdom Viridiplantae; phylum Streptophyta; class Pinopsida; order Cupressales; family Cupressaceae; genus Cryptomeria; species Cryptomeria japonica. The sequence continues at coordinate 634,211,225 of NC_081412.1, forward strand.
TAAATGACCATTTTTTGTGATTTTACATTCTAGTCATTTACTTGGACATCTTGGCACTTGAAAATGACCGTCTTACATGAGATGAATTTGTTTGATAAGTTTTATATGTATTGATTCTATTGATCTTTTAAGGTTTTATTTGAGGAGGTATCATAGGTTTCTCTATTCATCCTTTTGTGATACTTAAGAGGAAATTTATTATATCATATTAAATAATTTATTTACTTAAGATCAACTTTTATTTACACATTAAATAATTTTCAAGATATATTTTAATTATGTACATCAATTATATCAATTAGAATAAACATTTGGTAATGAAATACAAGCAATTATCATAAAAAATTTAGACTCAATTCATTCTAAATGTAAAATGATACATACACATATAAATATATAATCAATTTTTTAATTTAATATATACTTGGCAAAATAAATTTATATAGACGTGTAAATTTTTAAGTAATTTAGTGGGGTTTATAACGAAACCTATCCAAGAAAATTTGTCATATATTAGAATACATAACTCATCTAAATTAGATTATTTGGGATAACTATGATTCTTTTGTAAAATGGTTCCTCTATTGATTATTTGGTCGCAATTATTAATCTAAATATTAGACCATTAATAAAAAAATAGTATATAATATAATTTGTAAATATTATTAAAAAATAGTATATATTATTATTATTATTATTATTATTATTATTATTATTATTATTATTATTATTAATGTTGTTTTATATATAAGAAATTAATAATAATTAAAACTAATGAATGCATACTTAAATGATTAAAACTAATTCTTTTCCAAGAATCTAATTAGATATAAAAGAAAACTACTGAGTGACAAGGGTAATTGACAACCCTATAATTAGGTATTGTGATTTGAATTTACTCAAACATATCAAATCTAATGGGGTTGATGGGACAAATTAATCACTTCAAAATTTGAAAATCCAATTCACTTGAATAGTTTGGTATGCATCTAGCTCGGCATACTTTTCCTTTTGTTATTAATGAAAATAATAAAACCATTTTAGTTATGGATATTTCCATGTCAACCTTGTCTACAACACTTATAATGCATATCTCACAATTTTTAGTTTAAAAATTAAATGTAATGGCCAATAATACTTACTACAACTTATGGGGCATTGGGGTTCTTTCAAGTGTGTTTTATGTAAGGAAATTAGTGAGATTATGGTCATCCTTTTGTGCAATGTGAATTTGCAAAAATAATATGGAATTCATTTTTGCAAAGATGGGGGATTGAATGGACGATGCCACATAATCTCCCTAATATTTTGGACTATTTGAAATTTAATATGTATAGTCCTATCTTGTGGTTCATTTGGAATTAAACTCCTATCATCATCATTTGGCCTATCCAGCTAGAAAGGAACATGCGAGTTTTCAAGGATAAGGAAAGAGTAGTTAGTACAATATGGGATGTAGTGGAGAGGTCTCTTTGGTCGAACTTGGTAGCATTCATATTAAGATGATTAGGAAGTAAAGAGGAAGAGATGGCTTGAGTGGATGCTTGGCTGAATTTTAGGTGGCATGGTAGGCCAACAATAGAGGTTGATTGGGTGACCAATCTAGGTGTGGGGTAGGAGGATAAGGATGGGTTTTCTGATGTGAAGCAATTATAAAAGGAACATTAATCCATGGTGTCCAACTCAATTGCTTAGGACATGAAAATGTTAAAATTTCTGACACTAAATATAGCCACCATTACGAATGCTTAAGGTGGTTGATTTAACATAAATGTTTAGGGTTTTAATTAAAGATTATAATTTAGGGTTTTGGGTTTAGGGTTTAGGGTTTTGGGTTAATCAACCAAGATAGTCAAATGTCTCTTGGGGCTTGTTTGTTTTTTCTATTTAGGCTTTAGTGTTCATTTTTCTGTTCAGGGTTTATTGTCTATTTTTTGTGTCTAATGTTTATTGTTCGTTTACATTTTTTGTTTTTGTTTTTTTCCTACGGTTTTTACTATTCATGTTTTTTGCAATATTTGAAAACTAAAAACTATTTTAAACATGAAATAAAATAAAATAAAAGATGATTTTCGAACTTTAAAACATAAAAATTAAAAAATAACAATACATTAACATTTTTTTATGAAAAACAATAAAAATAAATAAAATAGAATATAAAAAATAAAACTAAATACCTAGAAGCAGGTAAAAATGGTCTAGGGGGTCAGCGGGGGTGAAAAAAATGGGTATCCGTGCTCCTCAGAAACGCCTATCTGTTTTTCAAACAGTAAAAATGATAGAAAATGGTTTTAAAAAAAAATTAAATACATTTAAAAAATGGGCGTCCATTTTTTTCAAATCAGGCATTCGATTTGAAATAAATAGGTGCCTGTTTAGCTTCGGGCACTCGTTGCTAAATGAGCGCTCGTTTCTTTATGGCTCGAGCACCCGAAGCTAAACAAGTGCCCAATTTGTAAAAATCGGGCACCCGTTTCTAGCAGGTTCATTTTCCAACTCGCAGACTTTTGTGGGATTGGGACCCAACTTTGTGCGTTTACCCTTAATATTTGAAAAAGTAGGTGTTTGGTTGTCTTTTCTAGTCAATTCATCCAAAAGCATAAATGATAAATATTTATGTTGACATATTGTTTCAAATTGCCTCGCTTTATTTTAATTTGGAAGGGGTCAGCAAGGATTGAGCTAAAAAAACCTTTTTTTTGGACAAGATTAAACACCAAATTCTTCAACTACATAAAGAGAATGTAACTTGTCTATATAGCTGCAATTTTTAAAAAAAATTTAGATTTTAATTTGTCTTTCTATCTAGTTTTGAACATCTCTTTCTATAGACCTTTGGTTGGTTGTAGCTTTCATTTCATTTTGAAGGCTTGTTATATTATTTGGGAAACCTTTAGTGATATTGTTGACTCTTCTTCTTTTGCTATATATTACCAAACTTTCTCCTTTGTAATGTACTTCTTTGATTGTTGTAATAAAAAATATTAGCTAAAATTTTGAGTTGGAATAGTACTAGTACTACATGGGCAAGTGAGGTTCTGATGTGTTGCCACCGAAATGTTTGTATATTTTTTTAATGTTTTTCTAGGTATTGTATTTAGTGTAAAAATAATTGTTCTTTATTTTGAAGCTAACTCCGTGATTAAATGCATTTGAGTCAAAGCACTACTACTCATGGAAGGGTAACAAAAGTTTGAATAGTTATATCGTTTAAACATAACCTAAAATTTGTATTACATTTTCTTAATTGCTTTGGTAGGTTTTGTCAATAGAGAAAAGTTAAAGTATTCTTTATTCTGAAGTAAAATCCACGATTAAACACAATTGATTCAAATTTGTACCAATAATGAATGGGTAACCAAAATTCCAGTGCTTGACCATTGTAAACATTACCTAAAATATTGTAATAGATTTTGTTGTCTTTAGAGGAAGGTTTAAGTGTATTTTATTTTGAAACTCAGATATTTTAAAACCAATGTGAAAATAACCGGTGATAAGAAACTAGAATTTAAATATGTAAGACAAATGAAACCTAAATAATATGTAACTCTATTATATGTGAATTCACAATGCTTGTAAGAAATGATTTCAAACATGGTTGATGTTTAAAAACTTCATTTCCAATCTAATAATTTATAAAATTGAAGTCAGTTATTCAAAAAATTCAATGCCTTGATATATCTGGGTATAATTTATATATCTTAAAATTAAAGATATAAGATATATATGATAGTTATATTTGCAAATTGGTAAGCTAGTACTCAGTAATAATGTTTGGTTTGATAAACTAATGAATAAAATTGTAAAAATAAATTGAAAAAAATGAATAAAAATGTAAGATAATAGAATTTTTAAATTATTTTATAAAAAAAAAAAGAAAAATTATAAAACTCTTAAATACAATAATATCCTGCTGAGTTGAAACCTGGTAAAACATTATTTTCGTATCATTTTCATTCTTTATTATTGAAACAGATAGATCCGTTCATCACCCATTGTCCTTACACTGCTGTTTTGTTCTTTTATTATAATTAATGCGGACACTCACATCGGCTTACAATCAATCACAGTCAATTTGCGTGAAATGAATACCACAATGTTGAATATGAGCCATACAATACGCGCATCATCTCTTCCACCGCCAAAATGGTGTTGTGCGCCCGTTTCCGCTACGACTTTGAATTTTCCAAACCCATGTCATACGGCAATGGATTTCTTCGTCTTACGATAAGTGCGAGGAAAGAAGAAAGCCAAAAATAAAGAACGGAGGATTGCAGTGGACCCGCCATGCTTACCCATCTCTTTCACTCGTCTACTACGACCCAGAATTTCTGCCCTGTGTGCTGGACTGAACCCATGCAATACGGCAATGAAAAAAAGATTCCACTGGGACTGCCATGCTTACCCTGAATTTCTACTCTGCGTGCTGGACTGAACCCAAGCCATACGCCAATGAGAAAAGGATTGTTACCCATAAAATAAAATCATGTGCTGTGATAAAATTTGTAGGAAACATGTTTTTTAATATGAATATATGATTCTTTGAAGAGTCTTATCATTAGAAATCTAATTTACAACTACATGTGAACATTGAATATTATTTGGAAGTCAGTTTGCTGTAAAGAAACTGTATCAGTAGATTTCTAGGTACTGACTTGCAGTACCTGAAACAACAACCAACAACAAAACAACCATAAATTGTTTTGACTCGTTCATGGGGGAAAGCAATTCGAGTCTTTTCTTATGCTTCCTTCACAATTCATAAAAGCTCCAAGTGTTGAGCATGCAAAATTTCATAACAAGTATTTCATCCTTATTCAAACCATTAAATTCACTTGAGGAGTTTGACTAAGAAGAATAATCCCTCCACAATAAACTCTCACTATTCCCTATAGACACCACAATTTTAAATATCAAAGGTGAAGAGAATGTTATAGGTCATAGGGGTGTATGTTGTTTACATAGACTTAGGTAAAAACCTTACTTGTGGGAATCAATTTTGCTAGTACTAATTAAATTGGAACGTAAAAGATATCATCTTGTAGTTTATTAGAGTACTATTGTTGCACATTTTTTACACTTCAATTCCAAAGTTTTTTTAATAATGTGTAGATGAATATAATATTTTTCTGTAACATCCTTATAATGGTTATTGTATATTCAGCATTAGGAGGTAGAGGCCTTGGTATTTTAGTAATATTTTTGAAACAATGGGATTTGAGACCTCTAAGCTAAAAAGATCTCAAGGTCCTTTTGTAACATTGGAACATAAATAGGCCTTATTATTGTCCTAAACAAGAGAGCTAGGTGTTGAGATTATGTTCTTTAATTGAAAAAGAATGAGATAGTGATGTGTGTGTATGTAATCTAGACTAAAAATGACAAAATGATTAAATTTAATTATATACAGTAGATATAGGATGAAAAGCATGAACAACAAGATAGATATGAGATGAGAATACATAGAGGAACTATGATCCAAAGTTTGAAGCTAACAATACAAGATATAAGCTCTGGGTGCCCTAGTCTGAAAGTGATGAAGGTTGTGGAAGATGACTAAAAATGCAATTAGGAGGTTCTACACATCTATCTCTCAAAAAATTGGGTCATTACAGAGAAACAAGGGTGTTAGGAACCCTAGTATTCCATCTATTCAACGTCCATCATAGTCTATCACTATTTACTGTGCTCTTCTATAGCTCTCACTATCAGATTTGAACTTGCACACACATAAAAGGGGAAAATGGTTGTGTTGTATAAGGGCTTGCCTAAGTCAAACCCTATGTTGGTGTTCCCACCTCCACAACAACTATGATGAGTGATAGAGTGCATTCCCTTGCAAAGATAGAGGCTAAATCAATGGTGAAATGTTGAAATGGCATGATTCCCTTTAGTAATGTGATTCTCTTTTGGAAGTCTTGCAAATAATAGTGCAATAAAATAATGAAAATAAATGACAAATATGAATCCATACTTGAATATAGAACTCTTGTAGTCTACTTCTTTATATGTTGGTAGCTCTAGATTTGATTAGATTGTAATGTGATTGCTAGATAGTCTTATCTACCTTAGGGCCTTATGAATGATTGAAGATGTCCTTTATATAGGGATTACAAGGTTATTTCAAATGTAGACTATAAAATAATGATCAAATGCAAATAATTCTTAACCAAATCACTAATAATGAAGGTGGACACTTGCAATAATCAAATTTGGGCTTCTTTTAGAGGGACTAGAGCACTAAAGAATAGGTCCACTTAAAAAGGAACCTTCAAAAGGGGAAACTTAAAATGTCAAGATCCTAAATATAGAACCTAGTCTCCGATTTTATATTTGATGCTGATTAAGTTATAGGCTTATCAGTAAAATTATAGGGTAGGATAGAGCACAAATGGTCTTAAAATGATCTAAGAGAAACCTCACTAGAGTAGGTATTAGATAAACTTTCAATTTGTTAAGGTAAACAATTCATGATGCAATATTTAGCCCCTACTTTAGTGAAAGTATGATCTTATGCTCATACTCATAGTAAAGAAATATAGCAGTTGAGAGCAAGGCACTCTAGCGATAGGATAACACTAAGTTGAGGGATTTGCAAGCTCTAGAGCCTAGGATCTTACCAACCTACACAAGAATACTCAAAGAAGGATACACTTACTAAGGACACTAGAGGAACACAAAGCATAAAATAGTCATAATTTTGTTTTGCAAAAACACAAAGAAAACAAAGCAAAAGAAAAGAGCACAAAAAATGATATTAGTAATCAAATAAACAAAGGTTCCAATTCAACTAGGTGAAGAGACCTCAATAAAAAATTTGTCTCAAATATTAAGTATCATTCCAAAAATGCTATTGTAAAGACACATGGACTTTTAGAAAGACACAAAAGCATACACCACTAAGACAATATTCCATGGTTTGCAAATAAAAAGTGTGTTGTGTTGGGGGTCTACAGACACTCCAAGCTACATGAATTTACCTAGCTAATAAGTTGTCTTATGTTTGGTGATTCATATAAGGACAAGTGCAAGAAGATGAGCACAATTTTGGGGAAGTTTGTGCATTGGGGAAAATACCACTAGAAATGGGTACCTATTATGCTTCAGAGCCTAAGACTAAAATTTAATAATGATTGCCCATTATTTAAATAGTGGGTAACCATTATTTAAAAAACAAGTTACGTTATCTTAAATATTTTATATTTTTTAAAAAGGTACCCATTGTTTTTAAGTATTTTTTTTTAATTCCTACAAACTCATTTTCACACCTTAAATAATGAGTACACATTACATTTAAATAATGGGTACCCATTATTTAAAGTTTGAAATTCCAACCTGCCCTTTGCATTAGATTTTAGCTCGGGAACTAGGCATTGTGAGCCCAACCCTTAGCCTTGGACCTACAAGTACAAGGACATGTCAATATAAATGGAAAATATTGACTTTCAACATATATCTATAGCCTTCTTTGATATAATTGTTTGACGAAATTAAAACCCATTATAGATTATGGTGTCTAGATTTCAAATATGTAATTTTATTTTTTTCTATTTTTCAATTATTATTTTTATGAAAATCATCAATAAACATGAAAGTCATATTTTTAATTTATTTAATAAATTTTTTATTCTTTACATTTTTTGAAAAAAATTATATGACATCAATATACATAGAATTATTTTCAAACTAAAAAAAATCCAAAAAATGATAAGTTTAGGTCTAATTATGGTAGTCATACATGAGAGGTTTTTAAACTAGCAATTAGGGCTAGTAAAACATTCATAAAAAATAAAGCATTCAGAAAAAAATTACCAAAAAAATCCTCTTGAAACATACATTTTTAAATAGTAGTTTTTAGAAATGCTTTCTGAAAATCAATTTATATCATTTCGGTATGAAAATAAATTACATGTTTGAAAACTAGATTTGGAGTAATACATTTCATATTTCTTAACCTTTTCAAGATTCAATCTTTAAGCATTTCAATTTTTTAGATCAATTGTGAGAAATTTTTAAAATCAAGAAAAAGAACTTCCACTTTAGGAACTTTATGTGGACTCAACTTCTTGCAAGAACATGTATACGGTATGGATTCCACTAGCCAACAAGTTGTGTTATGTTGGGTGATCCATATATTTCTATGCTAAATAATCACAACTAGCAAGCCACACTATATTAGGTGACTACTTTACCGACTGATGGAAAGAATTTCTCAAAGTAGAAAAACATGCATACAAGAAGTGAACCAAACTTTAGAGTATTTGCCGAGTTTTTCTTCTTCGGATTCCTTATTGTGTTCAGGTTCTCAAACAAGTTCTTCAGTAATACTTCACATAAGTAAACTTTCATTCCCTTTTTCACAATTTTATAGGCTATGTCAACTGCTGCACAAGGTACACTATTTTCCCTTGCAGATTGGAAGAAACAGTAACCAATTACTCTAATGGCAAACTTAAGTTCTGCATCAGTGACATTGTTCAGTTTCAGTCCTCGGTAATCAGATTCTACTCTAGTTAAGCTGATTAATTCCTTCTGTGATATCATCTTCTATGCTCATGCATGATCATAGATAGGATACCTAGCGATTAGATGAAGGATTTCCTTAGTGATTTTGAATGGTTGCTCCTCTAGCCACATGAAATCATCATGAACTATGCTCAAAACAAGCTTAACCCACTAGGGTTTGAACACATGGGGATAGGTTAGGGCTTCAGTTAATCCCTTGATTTTGATATGCTCGTACTTGCTATCCATTTTGCCATCGATACATAGCTCATCATATGTGTCACCTATCTCAACATGACCGAGTTCTTCAACACAACATTTAGTGAAGAATCTAACATCTTTGACTAACAAGACTCGATCCGAGATGAGTGAAAAGGTAGTTTTGTCATCCAGTTCGGAGGCGACTTTAGGAGTCAAAGAGTATTTCAGAGAGGGCTTCTCTACATTCTTGACAACTATGGGATCTTGGATCTTGGGTACCATTTATAAATTTTAGATAAAACTAGCAAACTATCCTTAGGGTTTGACGGTTTACAAACAGCAGACATTTCACACTCAGTAGATAATAGCAATTTGACAAGATCGGTAAACTACTTAACAGTGTGATGAGATTTGATGTAAATACCTTGGATTCACTTTGAATGAGGTTTGATCGCCTTGATTCGCTCTACTTTGCTTTCTTGAAAACTTGGTGAATGTAAATGACCGTAAAAATGCTCTTAAGTACACAAAATACCTTATCAGACTCCATGCGGTTTAGGTCAAAAACATTAAATGCACTCGGTTCACCTTTAACCGATTTACTCTCTTTTTTGTTTTAATCGAGTAACCAAATTTCCTTCATTTACCGACTTGATAGGCTTCCTGTATTCACCGACTTGACAGGTTTCCTGTAAAGTACTTTTGATAGAATTTCAAACTTTACTAATGCATCTTAACTATGCAGATTTTGAATTTAGCACATAATAGAATAAGAACTGTTATGATTTTAACCTTTAGAGAATGCAGTCCCTTCATACCTTTATCGATTAATTTGGAATAGGAGCACCTAATTCAGTAGGTAAGGTGCTTTCTTCATTTGACACAACTTCCTTCTTTTTCCAAATCATCTTTAACTTTTCTTTTATCTCTTTAGTGTCTCCTCTAGGTTGATCTCTGTAGTCTCTAGCCAAGTCTCCAACTTTGTGACAATGAAAACATGCCATACCAGGATTTCTCCATGATCTTCGGTTGTTCATTCCAAACCTTATAAAATAGTTGGCACTTATATGTCCATATCTTCCACAACATTCACACCATATCCTTGTATTGTAATCCCATGGTACTACTGCATATTGTCGGTAAGGATCTGTGTGAGTTCGGTAACCTCTAGTGTTTGCTCGGTGTGCAGTCCACATGTGGTTCTTTTGCTTAAGCCAACACTTCTCGGTACTATGTCCATATCTATTGCAGTTTTTACAAAACCCTTTGAATATTAACTTCTGATATTTGTTAACAGACTTTGTCCTACATTGATTAGATGTGTGACCATATTTATTGCAATTGTAACAATAACCATTGCACTTTTTGACATTCGGTTGCTTACCTTTTCTGATTTGGCATATGTTGGCAGTATGACCTTGATTTCCATAGTAGTAGCAAATAGGCTTCTTTCTTTTGATGTTATTCCTGTTTCCAGCTTGCTTTGATGATTCTCCTCTCTCAGTAGTATGAATTCCTTTCTCGGTAGATTCTTTTCCTTTGTAACCGAGTCCTGCATCTTTGTTGGGTCTTCTTGTATTCAGTTGCTTGTCCAACATCGTTAATGCTTCATAACTCTTCTTCAGTGTTTCTTTGGATTTCTTCTTTGTTTCAAGTTCATCGGTCAACCTTGATACTTCAAGTCTCAATGCTTGGTTTTAATCATTCTTCAGAATTGCTTCATGATGTGCATAACCTAGTTGATCTGTCATATTTTGTTGAATCCCAGTTAACCTTGTGATTTCATCATTCTTATCAGATACTAAGACTTCAAGTTGTTGTTTCTCTCTTTGTAGATCTCTTGCTTTATCCTCTATTGTCCTCAATGCATCTAGATTTTCAGTCATCTATGTACTGAAATGTTCATGTTCTCTTTTCATTTCTTTTAGTTGATCAACCAATGCTTTGTTCTTTTCTTTCAATACTCCAATCATTTCTTTAGTTTCTTCAGATATACTATTCTCAGATGATGTCTCAATTTGTTCCAATAACTCTTGAGAATCCTGCAAATCATCAGATAATCTTCTTCTTACTTTTAGAGATTTTTGCATTTGCCTTTGCATGTCTGCAATCACTTGATTAGCATGTTCCAGCTCTTCTTGTAGATATACAATCCTCCGAGATTGTTTATAGCCTTCCATTGATAAGATCTTTCTCTTTAGGTAGTTAAACCCTTTTCCACGATTCAAGCTCTGATACCAATTGTTAGGCCCAATATGGAAAGCTAATGTACTGAGAGGGGAGGGGTGAATCAGTACTCCAAACCTTTTCTTCAACAATATCTTTACTGTTATGCATAAACAGAATAGTGTAGTAACATAAAATAAAGTTAAAACAAATAGATAACAATCATACATGATTCACTCCATAACACATATATTTTGGTTACGTAGAAACTCTTGGTTAGAAAGAAAAACTACGGCGGGGATGGCACCCACAACTTCACTACTGCAATAATAAAGAGTGCTTGGTTAGAGCTACATTTTAGCTATTTCTGATAGCATACCCTGTTAGTAGTAACAAGATCTATTAGATCTACCTTGCTAAAGGATTTTACAACATTTAATCTGAATGCTGCACCTGGCTAGAGGCTTTACAATTTATAGACTTGATTAGAGTCTTTTACCCTGTTAAAGGTTTTTCTTTCAACTTCACAATATTACAATAAAATCATTACAAATATCTGCAACTTTACATCTAAAATGTTATAGCAGATTCTATGTGCTCATAATAAGATTACCTTGCTTATAGCATACCTAGGTAACCCATATAGTAACTCGGTAAACCCTTCTGTTTACTCTGTTCTTTGACTATTCTCTGAAAACCTCCTTAGTGACCTCTATGTCTTTGTAACAGTCTTCCTTCATGCATACATACACTTCACTCATGCTTTATAAATAGATCTCTTAAAATGGTGATCCAATTTATTGCTTCGATCTTACAAACAAGATTCCTTGAATGAATAACTAAACAAAATATTTCATTCGTTACATTGATGTCAAAATCATACACAATCTTCTGGTGCAATTTCCAATGTAATAACGGTTAGATGTGCCTCGATCTTGTAACACGTTTTCATATGCATGTCCAGGTTCAATGTATCTGGTAACACATTTCACTCGGTGTGTGTCAACTCGGTGTGTCATCTTTACTTCTCAGTAGCTATAAAAAGATACTCGGTAGATAGCTCGATGTATATTGCGTTCTATGACTGCTTTCTTCTGTAACCGACTTGACTATGCATACCGACTTCTCTATGTGTACCAACTGCATGATTCAGTAGTGCTAACCAACTAGAATATATAGTATGACTTTGAATACAAAAACTAATAGCAATTTGATAAGTAGTAACATACAATTCATTTGGAAGGCTTAGAAATCAATTTCCAATTTTTAAACTAGAAAAAGTTTCTCCTTACAACATGGGTTCAACTTCGCTTCCTCATCCTTCTAGTGGAATAGGTTAATTCAATATAATCACCAACCTCTTGTCATTTCATTTCCTAGACAAGAATACTATTTAGTTAAAATAGAAATAAAAAAGTTCAATGATATATGAGATTTTTATATTTGAGATTTGGCCTCTTGGTAGAAATATTAGAGAATATTTCAATTAGACAATAAGTTTGAAGGGTTCTTGATTTAATTTAGATCTCTGGTGCTATTTGAATTGACTATGAAGTCTTGCACCCTATTATAATGCAATTTTTTAAAATATTGGTTGTGCCTTTATTAGTTCCCCTTCTATTACATTCCTCTAAAGAAAACTTATTTGAGCCTACTTCAACATGTACCATTAAAGCCAAGATTGAACCAGAAATGAAACTATAGGTCTCATAAAAAGACATGGATGAAGCTGAGTTCCGAAATATGGAGATCTAAAGCTAAGGCTAATGCACAAATATTGGCTTGAAAAATCTTACATTTCAAACTACTTGTAGAGGATATGTTGAAATGTATGATGGTTCAACCAATCAATGTCCTTTTGTTAGCATAATGATAGTCTTAAACACATTTATTGAGAATTTTTCGATGCTAAAAAATGGAAGGCTATTGTCAATGATTTCCTCTTATTTTTTATCATGGTTTGAGTTGGAGAGATGTGATTTTGGGTTATTACCTTCATAATAATATAGTGGCAGATTCTTTAAGGCATATTGCTTTACTTAATATTTGAAAAAGTAGGTGTTTGGTTATCTTTTCTAGTCAATTCATCCAAAAGCATAAATGATAAATTTTTATGTTGACATATTTTTTCAAATTGCCTCACTTTATTTTAAGTTGCAAGGGGTCACCAAGGATTTAGCTAAAAAAACCTTTTTTTTTGGACAAAATTAAACACAAAATTCTTCAACTACATAAAGAGAATGTAACTTTCCTATATAGCTGCAATTTTTTTTAAAATTTAGATTTTAATTTGTCTTTATATCTAGTTTTGAACATCTCTTTCTATAGGCCTTTGGTTGGTTGTAACTTTCATTTCATTTTGAAGGCTTGTTATATTATTTGGGAAACCTTTAGTGATATTGTTGACTCTTCTTCTTTGGCTATATATTACCAACCTTTCTCCTTTGTAATGTACTTCTTTGGTTGTAATAAAATTCATTAGCTAAAATTTTGAGTTGCAATAGTACTAGTACTACATGGGCAAGTGAGGTTCTAATGTGTTACCACCGAAATGTTTGTATATTTTTTCAATGTTTTTCTAGGTATTGTATTTAGTGTAAAAATAATTTTCTTTATTTTGAAGTTAACTCCGTGATTAAATGCATTTGAGTCAAAGCACTACTACTCATGGAAGGGTAACAAAAGTTTGAATAGTTATAGCGTTTAAACATCACCTAAAATTGTGTACTACATTTTCTTAATTGCTTTGGTAGGTTTTGTCAATAGAGAAAAGTTAAAGTATTTTTTACTCTGAAGTAAAATCCATGATTAAACACAATTGATTCAAATTTGTACCAATAATGAATGGGTAACCAAAATTCCAATGCTTGACCATTGTAAACATTACCTAAAATATTGTAATACATTTTTTAAAACGGTTTAATAGATTTTGTCTTTAGAGGAAGGTTTAAGTGTTTTTTATTTTGAAACAAAGATATTTTAAAACCAGTATGAAAAGAACCAGTAATAAGAAGCTAGAATTTAAATATGTAAGACAAATGAAACCTAAATAATATGTAACCCTATTATATGTGAATTCACGACGTGTGTAAGAAATGATTTAAAACTTCATTTCCAACCTAATTATTTATAAAAGTGAAGCCGGCTATCTTGGAGACCGCAACTTGTAAATAACTTTAAATAAGATCAATTATTTATTACCTAGTTCATACATACAAAATGATAAGGATGTAACATATTGATGTCTTTGATATCGGTATTTTAATCAGAATATTTTCGGCAATGAATTTTCTCCATCTTACATATTTCTCCATGAATGCACACGATAAGTGCGAGGAAAGAAGATTCAAATAAAGACCCCCATGCTTACCCTGGGTGTGCTGGAGTGAACCCATGCAATACGGCAATGAAAAAAGGATTGTTTACCCATAAAATATAATCATGTGCTACGGCAATGAATTTTCCAAACCCAAGTCATACGGCAATGAATTTTCTTCGTCTTACGATAAGTGCGAGGAAAGAAGAAAGCCAAAAATAAAGAACGGAGGATTGCAGTGGGACCGCCATGCTTACGCACGTCTCGTTCAGTCATCTATTCCACCCTGAATTTCTACTCTGCGTGCTGGACTGAACCCAAGTCATACGCCAATGAGAAAAGGATTGCTACCCATAAAATAAAATCATGCGCTGTGATAAAATTTGTAGGAAACATGTTTTTTAACTTACGATTTGACTTGACTCGAAAACGTCCTCAACACGCGCTGAACAGTCCGCTACTTTGTAAGGATTCATCAATGAATGCTTAAATCAATTACCTTTCGTATTCCTGACAACTATGGGAATTCACCATGGTATCATTGAATTTAATTTTATTTGAATTTTAAATAATTTGGAATTAATTTGTGTATAATCTATGTCTTGACGTCCGTCGTTTTAACTGATGGAGATAATCTAATTTAGAATTATAGTTGTTATTTTGAACCCCTTAACAAATTGCCCAAACTTATCCCACTTCCTTCCAAGTAGTTGTTAGTTGTTAGTTGTTAGTTGTTGAGATAAGCACGGGAAATGTAATTTGCACATTATGGTGTTGCATGGAAAGGCAAATCTTAAGTCGTTTTTAGTCATCTAATCAATTAATATTGATCTAAACTAATTCATACTAAAAATCTACTTAAGAAAATCAATACAACATTACTATCACATTCTCATAGGATTATATGAATAAAATTAGAACATACTAGCATATTGTAAGATTATTTTTTTAATTTATAATCAAAACTACCAACATCAAATTTGATAAGTGTCAAAACTCGCCAACATCAACTTTGATCATAAAACATATGTTAACTTCAAAATACTCACATTTCAATTACTATCACAATTAATTAATCTATAATTAAGTTCTTGTTAGTGATACTTCTAAAACCCGATAAAAAATTAACCCAACACTTGCTTAACACATTTTACCCTATACTATTCTAGCACATAAATTCATCAAATCATGAATGTTGATAACAATAATGTCAATATCATTAAGAAGAATATAATATTAAAATAATAGTATAAGATTGTAGCGTCATAAATTGTTCACCCTTAATTGGGTGGTACAATTTCATGCTTAGGTTAGTACCTGCCTTAGTGTGTTGCATTTTGTATTTTAAATTCCTTTTAAGAATTTAATTAATCAATTTAATGAAATCTAAAATCCTCTTTTATCACTTCACACATCATAAAAATGGGCCCTTAACTATAAGTGCACCCCTCTTTATTTTATCTTTTTAATTAATTCATTCATCAAAGCCCTAATTATGTCATATTTTGACCTTCAAGGCCTAATTTCATATATCCAAACATCTTGCATCATCGCATCGAGTTGGGGATTGCCTTATAGTCACGATACCTTACATCCCTAAAAATTTGGAAAAAATTTGGTCAGACCAATGTGGTTCACATCGGCCCCTACTTTTTCTCCTCAAATTTTAGGATCATGTTTTGGAAATATTATAATATTTAAAATCAACTTCGTGTAAAATTATATGATTTCTAGGTCGGCCTATGATCAAAAACAAAGTTAGGGTTTTATACATATAACCTTTCCTTTCCTCATTTGAAAGATCTGACAACTCTAGCAATTGAAGCAGCCTCTTATGAAGTAAAAGTGAAATTTTATGTGAAGTATTCAATTAGAAAATCAAGCTTCTTATCAAGTTTACATCAACCATTTTCTGTTGAACACTAGATGTCACTGAGAGGGGGAGTTGAATCAGTGATTTCCAAACTTTAACCCTTTTCTAGCCTATGTGTGTAAACCAATTAACAGATATAGCGTAAACAAACATACCAGTTAGAAGGGAGAATGACACAAATGCAACCACAAATAAAAGGGATGCCACATAATACCATATGTATGAGGAAAACCCAAGATGGGAAAAACCTCAGTGAGAAATGTTGTTGAAGACTACTGCTCTAATCCAGCCTCAAAATGAAACATTCGGTTACAACATTTAGGGAACCAACCCAAGGAGTACCACTCCTACTTTAGGGCACCAACCCAAGGAGCACCGAGCTCCAACTCAGTGATCTGCAATAAACATATATTAGATACAAAAGTAATATCTTTGTTACAAAAGAACTTTGTAACTCTTATGCAAATCTCTCCATCGGTTCTCCTCTCTTCAATCCTATGTCGGTTCTCTACTCACCTTCTCACTCTAGCAACCTTATCTCCTATTGAAACTAGCTCTATGTTGCAACCATACTAGTTCAACATCTTCTCTCTGTTGGTTTTGCTTCCTCTCTATCACATTGTTTCTAGACACCACCAGTCTTCTTCACTTTGTCAATTGTCTGCTATCTAATCACTGTCGATTCTCATCTTACCGGTTCTTCACTGCAATCTTCTAGGTCGGTTCAATCACCACCGATGCACTCCTCTGTCAAGCTTAATGGAAGACTACCGGTTAACTCACTCATGTTGGTTGAACTCTTCTAACCGATTCTCTCTCTCACACTCAGTCTCTTCTCTGATTGTCATTGAGCACTTGACTGATTGGATTTCTTTACTATCCTTCCTCTCTCATGCATCAACACCAACTAGATCTTTGGCTCGCACTCTTATAGCTTGATTTTCCTGCCTAAACTTGACTTTAAAAACTTACATACTAGGGTTTCCACCATGCACTGAATCTGCATGCGATCTGATCTCTGATCATCGTGACATGTCATATCCAATATGATATCATGTCCTTGATAAATGTTAGACACTCAATCAATGAGCATCACCCAACTGTTTACCTTGTGAACCACGTCTTCTCTCTTTTTGTCGTTTATAGCCTGATTTTTGGCCTTTTTTCTGATCAATCACGTGTGTGATGTGGTTTCCTTCATCATCTTTGATCTGCAAGATTAGTTTATATTGGATATCTTTTATTTCCTTAATATCAAGCCACAATCCTCTACCTTCATTCCTCGAGCTTCACAGTCGTCATAAAAGTTGGACCAGACGCCAACAACTTTACCGACTCACTACACCGACCTGTGCATGCGTGCCACTTCACCTCCACGTGGTTCCTTTATTGGCATCTACCTTTGCTAGGTTGGTTATGTCAATTTGGATAGGATCATTGACCAACCACACACCCGGGTTCATCTACTAGTTCACAAACCCTATTGGTTATACCCTAACTGGTCTGCCTTCAACCTTGCACTTTGCTTCTCTTTCGATGAAGTACCTAACTAAAACAGTCAGCACACATGCCAACCTACCTCATGCACATCTTCATTAGATGGGAGCCTTTTGCATCTATACTTTTCTAGCATTACCAGTGGATATACTTACTGGTAAACACCTTGATGACATCGTGTCATCAGCCTTCACCAATCTCCATATGTCTTCTTCTGCTCAAACTTGCCTTCTTCATCTATAGACCAATTCTCCTATCAATAAGTTTGTCATAGTGACAAACATATCCTTCAATCTTTGTACCAAAAACTCATCATTGTCTACGTAGCTAATCCGGTGCATATCCCTGATCTCATGCACCTAAGCCAACCTAGTGTTTCACCAATTGATCTAGTGTGAGCTTTCAAACACTTGCCTTTAACTCTTTTACCTTATCTCCGAGAACTATGATGCATTCCATGCATAATAGGAGATAAGCTCCACTTACCGGTGGGAGTGAATCCTTGTCATCTTCATCATGCAATGCACCAATGTAGCTTCCCTTTTTGATCAGCATATCTTCAAATAGGCATATGTGAACCGGTTGGGCACATTCACTATTAGTCATCTCTTCAAATGGTGACTACATCTTTATCTGGTGGGAATACTGCAATTTTACATCCACACAACACACTAGTGGCCTACCCATACTTCACCTCTGGTGTTGATGTGATTTTGGTAGCATTCTCCCTCTTCATTACAATCAATAGCCCAACATATTTCCCTCTTAGAGATGTCATCATTTACCAATTATTATATCATACTGGTCTTATATCCATATATTTAACACAAGTCAAACACTAACTTGTGTACTGGTGACTCCAATGGGAATTGTGTTGAATGACACACTCTTCCTTACCGGATAACATCCTATACCAGTTGACATCAATGACAACACAAATCCAACATTTTCATCATCAATTGAAGCTTTGATGATATTGAATAATAATAGGAAATCACCAACTATTGATTGGCTCGTACCTCTCCCTTAGGGTTTGGTACGATTTCATGTTATTTTTGTCTTTGTATGAGTTTAACAATACTTATTTTCAGATCTACATTTTTGCTTTGGATCCACTTTTATATTTGTGATTTGAAGCATTCTCATTTACATCATGTTCATTTAGGATTGTATGCTCATATCATAGGATAGAACTCTTATTCTTACATTTTAGCACATTTAGGATCTTATACACACATAAGGTTCTTGCACATATTTTTTGAATACATTATTTGCTATTATGGAGGTAAAAATCACCAAAACAAGGGGTTTGAATAAGGTAAAACACTATATAGCCACACAAACACCATTTTTCAGGTTGCAGGTGCAGGTACAGGAATTTGATGGAGGCACGATCTTTCAGAAAGACAAAACTCACAAGTGTAGTCCTAGATCCAAAAACATGCCCCAAAACACTAGGACCAAGGTGCCTAGCACCCTAGTCCTCATCATTTTTCTGCAATTTTTAGCAGTTCAACTTGCAAGGATCTTAATCTATAGTTTTTTAGGATTCTATCTCAGTGCGGTATTAGGTACCAAGGCACCTAGCACCCTAGTGCTGCTCAGTCAGGCTCAAATTTTGGTGACAAGTGCATGTCTAAGTTTAATTTCTTGTTCTATACTTTGTATTTCAGTGTCAGATCTAGATTTTTATGTATTTCAATTTACATATGCACTTTTAGTCATCTCCCTAGCTTACTTTATCATATGATTACATTTTACACATCTCCTCTTCATAGAAGCAAACAAATATAAACCCTAAAGATATTCCTTGACTCTCTCTTACAAGAAGTAGTCAAAGTTAATCATCTCCTTAGGCTCTTTTGTATTCCAATGTGTTCATGAGAGTGGGATTAGGTCTTAGTTTACTAGATTCCATTTTCATCCTACACAAAGATCAATCATTTGGAAGTGTGACTAAATTAACTTGACCTAAATTGCAAGAACCTAGTCCCAGACAGGAAAGATTAAACTATGGAATTCATGTTGAATAAATATTTACAATTAAGTGTTTGGTATAAGGATGCGACTCTTTAAGTCTAGTGATATTATCAAATATAGAAAGGGAAATGAAGCCACTTAAACTATTGGAGTTGAGCCAAAGGCTTCTTATGTTAACAAGATTTGAAATTGTAGATATAATCATATCATTTGGTTCATTGGAATAAAGGTGAAGAATAATGAGGCAATAAAGTATGTCCAATGAAGGTGGGATTACCCCAGTTGACATGTTGTAGGATAGCTAGACCAATTCAACAAGTTTAGAGAGATTGAACATGGAGAGAGGAATCTCAACTTCAATAGAGGTATCATATAGATCAAGTCACTTCAAGGATGACACATTCCCTATGGCAGATGGAATCTTACCATCAATTCTGGTATCTAAGAGAATAAGATCCTTCAAGGATAATATATTCCCTATAGCATCTGGAATCTCACCTTCAATAGAAGTATCATACATATAAAGATTATCCAAGTATAACACATTCCCTATAGAAAATGGCATCTCACCTTCAATTTTTATATTTGAGAGAAGAAGATCCTTCAAAGATGACATATTCCCTATAGCAGTTGGAATCTCACCTTCAATTTTGGTCACTAATAGATCAAGATTTTGCAAAGACAACAAATTCCCTATGGAAGTTGGAATCTTACCTTCAATTCTTGTTTGTGAATCTTGTAAATTTAAAAGAAAAAAATATAGTCATGCATAAAGTAGAAACATCATTTCAATTCTTCTTTATGGAATTTCAAGAATTTTATCCTAATATCATTCCATCTCCATGCATCTCAAAGGTATGAACATGATAAACAATCTCCACTATTAGCTAACATGAGTTTTCCCTAGTCCATGAAGAATTGATATTGTTGCTTTTGATTTTAGGAATGTATACTTGCTGATGCCCTCCTAAATGGCACAAGGTTAGCAATTGATAAACAACACCAAAGACACGAAAATGGTTAGTGTTAATAAATCAAAAACTAATCTATGAAGGCATACCAAGAGAGACACTAAAAGCATGCTAATATATCTAATAAACAAAACAAAGATTATGAGGCATCTCCAACTGCCTCTTAGCATGGCCTTAGCTTCTTCTCCCTTGTTCCTCTCCTCTCCAAGTTCCAAAATAGTGTAGCTCTCAGCAGCTTTTTGCACTATGGATGCTTATGGAGGATTGAGATTGCAGTATAGCTCTAAATGTGAAATGAAAAGCTAATACTAATCTATTGATGCTAAAATGATATATTTTAACCAAAATGATAAGATGTTAGATTGCTTATGCTAAATGCTCTCTAAAAATGTCTATAGCCTAAATGCATACAAGTTTTCAGGATCTGGATTATGAAGGAATGAGCTCTATTTATAGGAAAAATGGAGCAATGGATGGCCAGGATTGAAGGGTTTAATCAAGGGTCAAGCTTGAAAGTTGGGGATCCATGTGCACAATTTGCACCAATAAAATGGTGACAAGTGTCAACATAGGGTTGGGTTGAAAGAAAGGGGTTGGAGGTATTAAATGCCTGAGGAGACCTCATGGTTATCTAGAAGGTAAGGGTCAAGTCTAAATTAGGATTACCCACTAGATTAAGAGTTAATCCAAGGATAAACCTTTGTGCAAATGATTAAGAGATAATCATGGTCAAAGCATTAAAGGCCTGATGAGACCCTTGGGTTGGGTAAAGGTTGAGTCAAAACAAATGTTTTAACCATGTAGGAGGGTTTGGGTTAACCATTAATGGTTTTTGAAGACTTTGTGGATTAAGTGGTTGAAGGTTGGAAGCTTTCAAAGGTTATCCAAGACTTTGAGAATTTAAGTGGTTGAAGGTTGAAAGCCTTTAATGGTTATCAAAGACTTTTAGGCTTTGAGAAGTGACTCCATTTTGCTTAGGAATGTGACAATAATTAGGGGATGGATTAGGCTAATTAGGAAGGGTTTAGAAGAATCTAGAAGGGGATTAGATTTTGCAAGTGGATTTGGTGGGTGAGGGAAAATAGGATTTTATTTAAAATAAAAATTCATTTATTTCAATAAATGTGTGCAAGTTGCATTTGTAGGAAAATGCAAGTGGGGCGGGGATAATGATTTAAATAAATATTTTATTTAATTTATTTAAAAGAGGAAAAGGGGATTTTATTAAATAAATAGATTTTATTTATTTAATTGAATGGAATTTGATTGAATGAATTAATTAAAATAAATTGAATAATTTATTTAATTAATAGAAGAATGTTTGGGGATGAATTAATTAAATATTAATTTAATTAACTGATGGCTAGTAGATTTTTAATCAAATAAATAGTGAATATTTATTTAATTAAGCTGGACAGATTTGTGTGACTACACTTGCCAATCAACATTTTGGTAATTAACGGTGTGATGCAAAATTTTGATTGAAAAAAATAGCACTGTTGAAACAAAAGTAATCATATCTAATATGCACCATTCATTATCCTAGTTTAGACCCACAAATGCATAAATGACATAGGCCACTTCTATGCATGCGTATATGAACCAAACACTTTAAAATTACAGGTTGATGGTTTCATCCATTTTTGACCATTATGATTCAATTAGACTGTAATTTATTCCACATTACAAGCTACGTTAGTGTATTTAAGCACTAGGGTATGTGCAAGATCATGGGGGGCCAAAAAGTGGCAATGGAGAAAAAAATGCATTTTAAACCTTTCCAAACACGCCAAAATCCACTTTGACTTTTTGTTTGGGTCGGCCAAAAATTTGAATGTGGTTTGGTAATACCAAACCAAATCGGATATCTATTAGTATCGGATATCCAATTTGTGATGTCAATATTATGATGTCATACTTTTTCAAATCGGATATCCATTTTTCTCAACATAAAAAATATAATTTAGTAAAATGGGCATAACTTTTAGGTTTCTTATCAAAATTTTGATTTTTTAGAGGTGTTGGAAAGGTAATTCAGAGACATATAAAATGGATGAGGTAGTTTGATGATATTATAGAACAAAAATTAATTATAATAATTTGAATTTAGTCCTTCAATTAAAAAACTTTAAATACTCATAAATTTTGCATACAAAGTCTCATTTTTTTGTATCACTTGTCTATCTATACTTATATAATATATTTTATATATCTCTTTCTTTTCTACTTATGTCACTTATTTTCTCATCCCATCTAGATAAATAATTTTCTATATTACATGCATCTCTACATATATCTCCATCTTTCTATTCCTATCTCTCCCTCTCCCACTCCTTCATTGTCACTCCTTATTTCTATATTTCAATCTAATAATCTCTCTTCTCTCTATTTATCTCCCTCCTCTACATTATCCTCCCTATACTTATATATTACTTGTCTTTGTCACCTCCTTTCTCTCCCTATCTTTTCCCCTCTATCTCTATATCCCTATAGATCTATCTTCATGTATATTTATATCTCATTATCTCTAAATCTCACTTATTCACTCCATCTCTCCCTCCATTTGTCTTACTCTCTCCATCACTTTCTATCCATATCTATCTCTATCTCCATTTTCACATCTCCATCTCTTTCCCTATCAATCTCTATCTCCATCTTCACATCTCCATCTCTTTCCCTATCAATCTCTCTTTTTATATGTTCCTCTATCTTTATATATCTTCCTCTATACATGATTAATCTACTTCTATGTCTCTTCCTCTATAACCCTCTTGAAGTATCTTTCCCTTTATCTACCTTTATCTCTTTATTTACTCATTTACTTCTATGTCTTAGACATGTTTAAAAATTCATATGTGATGACTTGGAATAGGTCTTATAGGTTGGAGAGACCAAAAGTGCAAAAATCACAAAGCTGCAAAAAGTTGTCATGACAACTTTTGTCCTGAATTGGTTAGCGGTGGAGTTAGGGTTTGTTCAATGCCCTAGGAGGACTCCACACATGGGAAATCTCTAAATACCCTCTCTTTCTCATTTACCAATGTTAGAGAAGTTTGTGATGTAAGTTCAACAATTGAAAGTACTCATTTTCAGCCTTGTTGACAACATTTTGGTTTGATTTCACTCATTTTGCAATTGAATATGGATTGAATCCATTGGTTCAGAAATGGATTGAGTTACTCTTATGTGTTATTGTGTTGTTGGTTCAATTTAGAGTTTTGTAAATACTGTTCATTGGTGTTTTCTTGCTTAAGTTTGCAAGCAGCCAATTTTGGCTTGTATATAGCAGTTTTCTAGTAAATATGATTGCCCCATGAGTTTCAAACGTGCTGAAATCATGGATAGTTGGGACATGATAGGAAACCACATATAAATTGTAAATATTCAGGTTCAATTTTTGGAGAAGCGTTTAAGTATGACTGTCACCTTGTTCTAGGCGAGTCCACGAGCAACCAGGCTAGAGGAAATAAGGTGAAAATGAAGTGCTAAGTGCAGGGGTGTGTGCCAAATCACCATTTCAGAGTTTGGAGGGGTCCATGGAGTTGGGAAAAAGTTTTCCATGCAAGGAGGAGATTTTACAAAGCTATTTGATGCCAAAACCCCAACTTGTTCATTCACTGCTCGTTAAAGGCCTAGTAAACCCTTCAAACCCCTCATTTTTGGGTTAGTACATTGTACGGTGAAACCAGGGGCCAAAACCAAAAAAATCCTTTAGTGCTAGGTGTATCTTTGAAGAAAATCCAAACTTATTTTGGGGTTTTTTGCATCGTTTTCCTTCAAGCCCTAGAAAACCGGATTTGGAGGCCTAATCGGGGCTCATTCCTTGTAGCCCTTTTCTAGGCAAGATTTTGAAATCCGTAAGAAACCTAATGATTGCAAACAAATAATGGACCCTAAATGCATTCAAAACATGTTAGAAGATACCTACACACCTCTGCATCATCCCACAATAGCAGTCGGTCAGTTTGACAAGTTGAAGCCAAGAGGCCAGAATTGAGCACCTGAGGAGCATTGTGAATTGACAGGGTTCCTAACCAAAAAACCAAAAGAAAACACCTTAGAATGGTCAAGAATAAAGCCCTAGAAGAGAATGAGAAGGAATTGGAGGTATAGAGTGCAACTAGGCTTGGTGAGTTGGTGGAATTGAGCAACACCAACTAGGTGAAGTGTTGAGCAGGCTTGGTAAACCCCATCAAATTGGTATCAGAGCCTATAAGATTTAGGTGAAAAGAGTTGATGTCCTCAGTGGAATATGTAAGAGACAAAATCATGGTGACCAATGCAGAGTTGGCAAGGAAAGTGGATGATGAGGAGGAAGAGAATAGACTCCTGAAAGAGAAATTGATTGAATTGGAGAGTAAGCTTGGTGCAATTGAAACTAAGGCTGATGAAGTGTTGGTAAATGTTGAAGGAGCAGAAGGGAAGGGTAAAGAAGTGTTAGAGATAGATAAAGTGCCTGAACCAGATCCTGTCCTAGAGAAAGAACCTTTCCTGAAGGCATTGAAAGCCTTGAGTGGTAAATCACTAGAAGGATTACCATTGTTCACCGGTAAGATGGAGGCAGAAGTGGTCATAGAATGGATAGAACGTATGGAGAACCACTTTGAATATGAAGGTATAATTGAAGCCCAGAGAGTCATGGTAGACAAGTCCAGGATGAGAGGAGTTGCTCTCACATGGTGGCAATTTGTAAAAGATGAGAGGAAGAAAATGGATGAAGCACCCATCTCTTCTTGGAAAGGGATGCTAGTAAAAATTAAAGAAGTCTACCTCCCTGATGACTATGAAGTACAAATTCATAGGAAGAGACAAAATTTAAGACAAAAAGACCTTGATGTTAGTAGCTACATGAAGGAGTTTCACAAACTTAGCCTTAGATCTCATGTGGTGGAAGAAGAGAGTCTCAAGGTTGCTAGGTACCTAAATGGTCTACGGTGGAACATCCAAGAAGAAATCAGCCTAATGAGCCCAAAAACAGTCCATCAAACCTTTCAACTTGCCCTTAAGGTGGAGGAAAAACTGAAAAGAAAACATGACTCAAGCAGCAATAGAGGCCATAGGGGAGGCTTTGGAGGAAGAAGTACTGAACAAAGAACACAAGGTGAGTCCAAACTCATAGAGCAGCAAGAGAGTGGCACTAGTAGAGGAGGATTCAATTGAGGAAGGGGATCAAACAGTGGTTCCAAGGGAAGATGTAGTGGACAAGGTAGAGGTTCCTCATATTTTGCAACAATGAAGTGATACCATTGTAACCAACTTGGCCATCTAGCATATAGGTGTCCAGAGAAGGGATCATCATCACAAGGTAGTAAAATAAGAGTGAACTATCTTCAAGAAGAGTCTTCAAGAAGCAAGACCTCAGAGGTTGCCTTAGAGTCAGAAGTAGGTGACAACTTGATGATAAGGAGAACTTTGATCAAAGAACTGGTCAGAGAAGAGCCTAGCCAAAGAAGGTCCTTATTTAGAATCAAATGCAAGATTATGGACAAAGTGTGCAAAGTGATAATTGATTCACGGTCTATAGACAATATTGTATTAGAAGAGGTAGTGAGTAAACTCAAATTGCAAAGGATACCTCACAATAGTCCTTGTAGATTCACTTGGTTAAACAAAGGTCAACATGTTCTAGTCAATGAGCAAGCATGGGTGGATTTTACCATTGGAAGGTATAAGGACAAGGTATTATGTGATTTCCTACCCATGGATGCATGTCATCTCCTATTAGGAAGACCATGGCAATTTGATAGACAAGCTATCCATGATGGAGCCAAGAATGCATACTCATTCAAGAAAGATGGAGTCACATTCAAGATTCACTCTATCCTTGAGGAAGGTGAGAAAAGGGCAACAGGTCCTAATGTTTTTTTGGTAAGTGAAAAATAGTTTTTGAAGACACTTGAGCAAGGTTAAGGTGTAGGATTTGCACTAGTGATGAACCCTAAAGAGGAAGACAAGAAAGAACAGTTAGATTTGCCAAAAGAGGTGCAAGATTTGTTGAAGAAATTCAAAGGCATAGTAAGTGATGGACAACCAGCCACATTACCTCCTAAAAGAGCCATAAGCCATCAAATAGACTTCATTCCCGAAGCATCCTTACTTACCAAGGAAACTTATAAGATGACTCCCCAACAAAAAGTTGAGATTGCCAAGCAAATCCAAGAGCTCTTAGACCAAGGCCTAATTAGGAAAAGCATTAGGCCTTGTGTTGTCCCTACTATGTTAGCCCCAAAGAAAGGTGGTACTTGGAGGTTGTGTACTGATTATAGAGCCATAAATAGGATCACCATCAGATATAGGTTCCCTATTCCTAGAATAGAAGACCTCATGGATTGTTTAGGGGAAGCTAAGTGCTTTACCAAGAGTGACCTTAAAAGTGGATATCACCAAATTAGGATTAAAGAGGGTGATGAGTGGAAAACAACATTGAAGACAACAGAGGGACTTTATGAGTGGCTTGTAATGTCATTTGGATTATCCAATCATCCAAGCACCTTCATGAGACTCATGAATGAGGTGATGAAGGATTTCATAGGTAAATTTGTGGTGGTATATCTAGATGAAATTCTCATTTTCAGTAAGGATAGGGCAGATCATATTACTCATTTGCAAGATGTATTACAAAGATTGTATGATAAAAAGCTAACCATGAACTTGGATAAGTGTGAGTTTGTCAACCAGGATTTGGTTTACCTTGGGTTTGTATTGTCTCAAGGAAACCTCAAGATGGATCCCAGCAAGGTTGAATCCACAGTAAATTGGCCCACTCCTAAGTCAGCAATAGAGGTGAGAAGCTTCCATGGACTAGCTCAGTACTATAGGAAGTTCATTAGGCAATTTAGTGCTATATGTGCACCAATGTTAGACACCATTAGAGGTGGAATGAAGGAAAAATTTCAGGGGAATGAGGAAGCCAACAAAGGTTTTGAAACCTTGAAGGGGAAGATAGCTAGTCAACCGGTGCTAGTGTTGCCTAGTTTTGAGAAATTTTTCATTGTAGAATGTGATGCAAGCAATGTTGAGGTAGGTGTTGTCCTAAGACAATAAGAAAGACCAGTAGCTTTCCATAGTGAGAAGCTAAGTGATTCCAAGAAGAAATACTCCTATTATGATCTTGAGTTGCATGCTTTAGTGCAGGCTTTGAGAAAGTGGAGACACTATCTCCTCCCTAAGGAATTTTTAGTCTATACAGATAACTAAGCATTGAGTTTCCTAAAATCACAAGATAAACTTAGTCATAAGCATATGAAATGGGTGGAGTATATGCAGGCCTATACATTCACCATTAAGCACAAGAAAGGGCAGTTAAACCGGGTAGCTGATGCATTGAGTAGAAGACTTTTGACAGTCCAAGAGATCCAATTCAGAATCCAGAGGATGAAGACTTCTCAAATGATTAAAAGGTGTAAAAGGAGTATCAAAACCACTTCCATAGTGAGTATTTTGATTTTACTTTGCAAAATGGACTATTGTTTAGAGGTGGGCAGCTTTGTGTGTCTAGAGGCTCAATGAGGGAAAATCTCATACAAGAGAAGCATAATGGCAGCCTTAGTGGATATTTTGGAGTCAATAAGACTCAAGAGTTGGTTCAAAGGTACTACTATTGGACAAGGATGAGTCAAGATGTGAAGAAGTATATGGAGACTTGCATAGTTTGCCAAAAGGCCAAAGGTACTTCTACAAATGCCAGTTTATACCAACCTCTTCCTATACCAAATAGACCTTGGGAATGCATTAGTATGGACTTTGTAGTAGTTTTACCAAGGACAAAACATGGATATGACAACATTTATGTCATTGTGGAGAGATTTAGCAAAATGGCTCACTTTGTGCCTTGCAAGACTACTCATGATGCATGCCAAATAGCTCAATTGTTCTTCAAAGAGGTAGTGAGGATACATGGTTTACCCATGAGAATTGTTTCAAATAGAGACTCAAAGTTCATGAGTAATTTTTGGAAGACACTTTGGCAAAATCTTGGCACCAACCTCTCTTTTGGATTAGCCTATCATCCTCAAACAGATGGGTAGACCGAAGTGGTGAATAGGAGCTTGGAAAACTTATTAAGGTGCCTTACTAAGGGATATGGTCAGACATAGGATCAAGTACTCTCACAAGCTGAATATGCATACAATGACACCATGAATAGGACTACCGACAAGAGCCCTTTTGAGGTGGTCTATGGAGTGCACCCAAGAGGAATTTTGGAGTTGAGAGACTTAGGTAGTGCAGCAGCAAGAAGTGCATATGCAAAAGAATTTGCTTAATCAATGAAGGAAGTACATGAATCAGTCAAGCAAGCATTGAAGGAGAACACGAGCAAACTCAAGCAAGCATCGAAGGAGAACATAAGAAAACTCAAGCAAAAAGTTGATGAAAGGAGGAAAAATCTACAATTTCAAGTGGGAGATCTTGTCATGGTGCACCTAAAAAAAGAAAGGCTACAGCAAGGAGTGCCTAACAAGTTACAAATGAGAAGGATAGGTCCATTTACCATTCTAGCCAAGTATGGAGAAAATGCATACAAGGTGGATCTACCTAGTGACATAGGATTGTCATCGGTTTTCAATATAGCAGACTTAATTGACTATAAGGGACCAATTCAAGGTTCATATTGTAGTCACTCAGAGGTATCAGATGATGTGAACCACCTTCAATTACCAGCCAAACCAAATCCATAGGCCGAGAAGGTGTTGAGTTCAAGGATCGCCAAGAAGATAAGACATCAAGCCTATTGGAAGAACCTCATCAAATGGAAAGGTATGTATGATGTTGAAGCTACATGGGTGATTGAGATAGAGTTTAAGAAGCTTCAGATTGATCAAAATATGATTTCCAAAGATGTGAAATGATCTTCTTTTGTTTGGAAGAATGGTGCAAGAGCACCTAGGACTTGGGCAAAATATTTTTCACAATTTTGGCTTGTATTGACCCAAATGAAGTTAGTAGTGAATAAGGACTCCAAGAGGGGCCAAGAGATATTATTTTGTTTCAATGTAGGCCTAGGTTGAGTTAATTCTTCTTAGTTTTTCATTTTTATGTAAATAGTGGGTTTGAGTAGGTGGTTGACCTTCTTGATGGTCAAAAGTGTCAAAAATTGATATAGGAATTAGGGAGGGTTAAATAGGGCTTAGAAATGTTTGAAAATTCATATGTGTTGATTTGGAATAGGTCTTATAGGTTGGAGAGACCAAAAGTGCAAAAATTACAAACTTGCAAATAGTTGTCATGACAACTTTTGTCCTGAATTGAAAGTTGTCATGACAACTTTTGTCCTGAATTGGTTAGCGGTGGAGTTAGGGATTTTCAAACACCCTAGGAGGACTCCACATGTGGAAAAGATATAAATACCCTCTCTTTCACATTTACCAAGGTTAGAGAAGTGTGTGATGTAAGTTCAACAACTGAAACTACTCATTTTCAGTCTTGTTGACACGATTTTGGCTTGATTTCACTCATTTTGCAATTGAATATGAGTTGAATCCATTGATCTAGCAATGGATTGAGTTTCTCTTATGTGTTTGTGTGTTTTTGGTTAAATTTAGAGTTTTATAAATACTGTTCATTGGTGTTTTCTTGCTGAAGTTTGCAAGCAGCCAGTTTTGGCTTGTATATAATAGTTTTCTTGTAAATATGGTTGCCCCATGAGTTCCACACATGTTGCCATCACATCTAGTTGGGAAATTGTAGGCAACCAACTTTACATTTTAAATATTCAGGTTCAATTTCTGGAGAAGAGTTGAAGTATGACTGCCACCTTGTTCTAGGTGAGTCGAGGAGCAACCCGACAAGAGGAAACAAGGTGAAAATGAAGTGCTAATTGCAGGGGTGTGTGCCAAATCACCATTTCAGAGTTTGGAGGGGTCCATGGAGTTGGGATAGACTTTTTCATTAAGGGAGGATATTTTACAAATCTGTTTGATGCCAAAACCCCAACTTGTTCATTCACTACCGGTTAAAGGCCTAGTAAACCCTTCAAAGCCCTCATTTTGGGGTTAGTACATTGTACGGTGAAACGAGGGCCAAAACCACAAAAATCCTTCAGGTTTAGGTGTATCTTTGAATAAAATCCAAATTTATTTGAGGGTCTTTTGCATCATTTTCCTTCAAGCCCCGGAAAACTAGATTTGGAGGCCAAAGTAGGGCTCATTCCTTGTAGCCCTTTTCTAGGCAAGATTTTGAAATCGGTAAGAAACCTAATGATTCCAAACCATTGATGGATCCTAAATGCATTCAAAAAATGCTAGAAGACACCTCCACACATTTTCATCATCCCACAATAGTAGGAGGTCAGTTTGACAAGTTGAACCCAAGAGGCCAGAATTGAGCACCTGAGAAGCACTGTGAATTGATAGGGTTCCTAACCAAAGCACCTGAAGAAAACACCTTAGAATGGTAAAGAATCAATCCCTAGAAGATATTGAGAAGGACTTGGAGGTCTAGAGTGCAACTAGGCCTGGTGAGTTGGTGGAATTGAGCAACACCAACTAGGTGAAGTGTTTCAATCTTTAAGTATTTCAATTTTTAAGATCAATTGTGAGAAATTTTAAAAATTGAGAAAAAGAACATCCACTTTAGGAACTTTATGTGGACTCAACTTCTTGCAATGACATGTATACAGTATGGATTCCACCATCCAACAAGTTGTGTTATGTTGGGTGATCCATATATTGCTATGCTAAACAATCACAACTAGCAAGCCACACTATATTAGGTGACCAATTCCTTAAGAAACATAAACAAGAACAAAAAAAAAAAAATAGAAAGACACACTCTACTATATAATAAATTCTTTATGGAATGTAAACAACAATAGAGATCAAAAAAGCAAGCCATGTCGTACTAGATGATCATGATGAGTCATATGAAATGGATGTCATTGGCTAGAAATTTATGTTATATTGGTTGAATCATATACAATCAAAACCTTAGGGAATGTAAAAATGGATCACACTAATAGCTCACACTATAGTAGATGATCAAGAGAAGTCATATACCACAAAAACTGTAAGAGATAGATTTGATGATCACACCTTAGGGGGTGTTATGCAACACAATGCCACCACTTATGGGGCACACCGAAGAAAATAATACACAAAAAGGAGGTCATATACTCCCCTTTATATGTTAGCATATTTTTATACTAATACCTCAAGGATAAGAGAGAGATCCATATCAAGAAAACACACCTTCAACATGAAGAAGAGATACACAATAATGATGCATGCGTCCAAGTGAGTAACATATCCTTATGAATGATGTACACACCTCTAAGAAAGGAAGGAATCATCACAAATGATATATACGTATTTAAATAAGGGTAAAGGGATCCTTATCAAGGATATACATTTTGAAACAAACAGAAGGGATCCTCATTAGGGATACATACCTTCCAAAAAGGCAAATATGGGGTAATTATTGTCTAAGAATACCTACCTTCTTAAAAAAAAATTAGGAATCCATCCTAGCAAACTAGTTCAAACCGTATCTAGCAGCTTTCTAGTTCTATAATGTAAAAAAAAATGTACCATATAATGTGTAAAACTGGTTTGAGTGAATATATGCAACCAAGGAATCATAAACTCGAAGATCTATTTATTAAAGTGTAGGAAGCATATAAGTGAGAACTAAAGAGTATAGCAATGGGAAGATTAATAGATTAGTATATATTGTGCAACTTTTAAGAATGAAATAGGTATTATATATATATAATCTAAAATGAATGCATAAACACGAGAATGAATTATAAATTCTAGAGAATCCCTTAATTACATAATATATTCTAGCATCACATTTAGTACATCATCATATAATTTATATATAGATTAAACTTATTGTATGGACATTTTCTTATTTCTAACGAGAGAAACTATATATGGTGAATGCAAGGGAGTTGAATATTTTTATGGATTTTTAAAATTTTAATTAACTTTGTATTTTAGTCTTCACATTGAAAATTTATATTTTCCTCGAAAAGAATTGTTCAAATTATATCACATAACACATTCTCATATCTTGATATAGGTAAACAAAAAGATCAAGAATATTTAGGAATATTTATCGAGTGCTTTTAATGAAAAGTGATTAACATGAATAATATACTTTTACTAAAGAAAACTTTTTTAAAATGTTGTTCCTAAAATTACATGATTTTAACATAATATTTTATTTAAAAAAATTTAAAATAATTATAATTATAGCTAACTATTTTTCTATATGTACTTTAATTAATGTACAAAATCAAAATAACATTATAATAAAATTATTGTCTTAGAAATTAGATTAATTTTATAACCATTAATTTATATTCTTCAAATATATAATATTTTTCAACTAAATATATATATCTTTGATGAATAATTTTTAATAAAAAATTTAAAATATTTTATTATAATTTAAAAGGTTGTTCATTTTTGTGTAAGCTCACAAAATATCTATTTAATACAATTCTAGTTTATCACATTCTCTAAGTCAATTATGTGACTTTTATTTGTTGGGAAGAGTCACTCTAAAAGAAATTTAGTCAGTAAAAATTTTTATGTGACTTTCATTTTATTTAGTGGGAACAATGGTCGGCAATGACTAGAAATGCAGACAACATTTGGTTTGATCATGAATACTTATAATTCGTTGCCTAGAAAATGTTTGGAATATGCAATTGAACATTCAATTTGCATTCATTCTTAAATCGACATGTCTTTTGCCATCTTGAACAATGGAAAGACAAGTGCATCACACATTGAACTTTCTAATTTTGAATGGATAGTTTAGTTTTGTTGTGACAACTAGTGGTTGTGTTTCTTCTACATATAACAATTGATTGGTATGTGTTAAGTGAACTTTGTATTTATAGATGATTATAAAATAAATATATTAATAATATTTTATATTACAATAATAGTATACTGATTTTTAATGAAATATATTATTGAGAAATAAATAAGATTAATCAATTGATGTAAATAGGTGATGATTCTTAATTTTTTTTACATGCACGAATTTAAAAAATTAAAAAGATGAAGAAATCATTAATTGAAATATCAATAATCTAAGCGGTATCATAGTTGGGAAGTTTACCAAGTCTAGATTGTGACTTTGTGATTGTAGAGTTAGGTTGCATCTAGCATCATGACAATAAGAGCTCTATGAAAGAAAGAATCCATACAAAGGGTAGTTGTAAGTTGATATAATATTTGTAGAGCACTTTTAATTCACTCAATACTTTGTAGAATTCTAAAATAGTTAACCTAGGCTCAATTATTATAGACAAAATATCATCTATTTCATCCATTATTTTTAAAATCTAATATAATTACATACTTGTAATGAGGTAATATAATATTATTTTAAAAATTGGTTCATTCAAATCATTCAATGTTTCAATTAACACTTTGTATTTCAAAAAAATCCAAAGGTAAAATGTTGGAAGCAATAAAGAAAAGCCAAGTATATTTAATGGTCAAAGTTCTAGGAATCCAACCTATATATCTCTTGTTTGTTGGGATTACCATCAACCTTGTAAATATTTTGTGAGTAGTGACATGTATGCTTAGCTCAACCCCTTCGAAAGCCCATTTTAACCCACATACTTGATATTTATTAAATGGAAACCTATATCTACACATGGAACAAACAAGTTAGATAAAACATGATACTTGTTGTTTTCTCATGACATCTTTTCTACATTGATATTCTCTGTTCTGAATCTGATATAGCGGTGCATGCATAGTAGGAGTAGGTTTATGTATGTAGGAGTAACCCGGAGCTCTAACAAATTTATTTTTCTCTCTATTTCAGGTCATCTCATGGAGTGGACAACGGGATGATTGGATCTACGAAGCTGACCAGAAGACCCTTCTCAAGAATTCATCAACCTATTCAAGCAACGATGGGTTCTTTCTTTCCCTTCTTCCTACATTCTTCTGTTGCTTTTGTGTTTGCATTTCTATGATCAATGTGATCTTTTCTCAGCTATTCCCATGACTTGTGTGGGATCTTGTGAATAGTTTTCTCTTTATAAATAAAGATATATTACATGCAGATGTTTTCTTTCTTGATTCATATATTTCATATTGGAAATAAGATACTTGTATGGCATACATTTTTTTTAATAAAGATAGTAAACTTGGAAAAAAATTGTGTACCTTTTCTCTGCAATACATAAGCCCTGTTGTAGGTCACCAAGTTTTTTAAGTGTGATAAAATTTTGGTAACATTACCACCTAAATGTTTGTATATTTTTTTAATGGTTTTCTAGGTATTGTGTTTAGTGGAAAATTAATTATTATTTATTTTAACTTAACTCCATGATTAAATGCATTTTAGTCAAAGCACTACTACTAATGGAAGGGTAACAAAATTTTGAATACTTATCTCTATTAAACACCACCTAAAATTTTGTACTACATTTTCTTAATTGCTTTGGTAGGTTTTGTCAATAGAGAAAACGTTAAAGTGTTCTTTATTTTAAAGTAAAATCCATGATTAAACATAATTGATTCAAATTAGTATCAATAATGAATGGGTAACCAAAATTCCAATGTTTGACCATTGTAAACATTACCTAAAATATTGTAAAATATTTTTTAAAACAGTTTAATAAATTTTGTCTTTAGAGGAAGTTTTAAGTGTTTTTTTAATTTCGAAAGGAACTTCATAACTAAGTTCACTTGAGTTAACGTAGTTCTAGTAGTATATGGGTTAAAAAGTTCAAATTCTTGACCAATGTAAATGTCACCTTAAATTTTATTTTAGATATTAATGGATGGGTAAGAAATTTTTCAAAGCTTCCAATCTTACAAACATCGCGTACAAATTTGAGGCAATGTAGTACTAGTAATAGATGGGTGAGGAAAGTTTCAATGTTTCATTCCTATAAGGATTACATGAATTTTTGATCTACTATCTAGTAGGTTTGTCTTTAGAGTAAAGTTAAGTTTACTTAATTTTGAATAAAAAGCTATGGTTAAATGCATTTGATACAAAGTCGTGCTAGTAATGGATGGATAACAAAGTTTCAATTTTTGACCATGCTAAATATCATTTTAAATTTTGAGACAAAGTAATACTAGTATTGGATAGGCAAGGAATGATCGAATGCTTCACCACTGTAAACATCACTTGAAATTTTGTATTATGTTTTTCATAATTGATTTGATAAGTTTTCTCTTTAGAATAAATTAGATGTTTTTTATTTTAAAAAAACTGCATGATTAAATACATTTTAATAAAATAATACTTACAATAAATGAATAAAAAAAAAAAAATTTCATCGTATTAAAAATTAAAAAATCATAAAGTGAAATTATTTCAAATCACTACTCCTAAAATATAAATGAATATATTTGACTCAAAAACTACTAAATTAAACCCTGGTAAAATATTATTTTCTTATCATTTTCTTTCTTTATCATTGAGATAATAGAGTTGTTCACCACACACCATCTACTATTTTGTTTTGGTAGATTTTGTCTTTACAAAAAAAAAAATTCTTAATTTTGAAAGAAACTCCATGATTAAATGCGTGAGTTAAAATAATACCTATAATAGATGAATAAGAAAATTTCCAATATTTCATCTTATTAAAGCCTAAAAATAAAAATAAATAACATGCTAATTAAAATTTTCATTTTCATAAAAGTGAATTTTTTTGTCAAATCATACCTTATTTAATGATAAAGTTTATATTGTAGGCATCTAATAGTATTGAGTTCAAATCTTCTACAATATTAACAAGAGACACAAAGCGTCGAGCTCCTATCATCAATATGGTTAGTTTAGAGTAGTTGAAAGTAGAGATGCAATAGAGGGGGAGAGGAAGACAGAGAACAATAGATAGAGATAGAGACAGGTAGAGGGAGAAATAGAGAGGAAGAGGTGGAGAGATATATAAGTGTAGAGAGATAGAGAGAAAGAGATAGATAGATGTGTGTGTGTGTGTGTGTGTGTGTGTAGAGAGAGAGAGAGAGAGAGAGAGAGGTATATATGTTGTTTGCTTTAATTTTAACAATAGCATGTCAAGGAAGCCCATGATGAGTTATGCAATATGTATGAGAAGTTAGATTAAGTTTAACATTTAGGAAAGAAAAAAAATCAATTGTATTTTTTTAAAAACGTTTTATGGATATTAAGATCATTAGCTAGTTTTATTATAAGAAAAAACATTATTTCTATAAATCTAGATTAAACAAATAAATAATAATTATTATCTAATAATTGAGCTAGGATGGATAATCGAAACTGAATTATGTATTATAATTAAATAAAGGGATAGGTGTACGTAGTTTTAGAATCAATGATAAATAAATGTGGTAGGTGTTGGTTGGAATATTTTTCTTTGTTGAAAGATTAGTTATTTTCGTTTGATGAATGTTTCAAACTCTAAATTGAAATTATGAACCAAATTCAACAAAAATTATACTTCTTTTCCCTATTTAATCACATTAAAAAATTGAAATTAGACTTGTATAGTGTAGTATGTAAGCATTAGATGTGAAATTGAAAAAAATATTGTATAAAGAAAATAAAAATACTATTCCCTATAACAGTGGGCCAAAATATGATTTTTTACTTCTGCATTTTTAATAAATAAAAATTGACTTGCATGTCATTAATTTTTTAGAACTAAAGTGTCTAAGTATAATTGAATCAAACAATAACATAAGAGGACTAATTGACTATTAATTCATTAATTAATTAAAATTTGTGAAAATGTATTTGTTAGAAATATTAAATTGAAAAGAAATAATTAAAGTTAAGATATTATATTATAATATTGTATAAAGTATATTATTATTATATAATATTTAAATAAATTATTTTCATTATATTTAAGAAAATTACATTACTAAATTACATAAGGATTACCCCAATTTAACTTTTATATTTTTAATGTTGTCCAAAGGCGCCCGTTTCTACTATGACTTTGAATTTTTGGCAATGAATTTTTGGAAACGAAAAAAAATAAAGAACGGAGGATTGCACTGGGACCGCCATGCTTACCCATCTCTATCTACTACGACCCTGAATTTATGCTGTGTGTGCTGGACTGAACCCATGCAATACGGCAATGAAAAAAGGATTGTTTACCCATAAAATCAAATCATGTGCTATGATGATTTTTGTAGGAAACATATTTTCTTAATATAAAAATATGACTTTGAAGAGTCTACCTGTAGAAAAATAATTTACAACTATGTAGATGTGAACATTGAATATTATTTGGAAGTCAGTTTGCTATCGCCAACAATAGTAGCTTTCTAGAAAACGTCCTCAACACGCGCTGAACACTAAAATCTAATTAAGAACATTAATACAACATTACTATCACATCCTCATAAGATTATACGAACATTTATTAAAAATTAGAACATACTAGCATATTGTAAGATTTTTCTTTTTAATTTATAATCAAAAGTTATCATCATCAAATTTGATAAGTGTCAAAATTTGCCAACATCGAATTTGATCACAAAACATATTTTAACCTCATAATACTTGCATTTCAATTACTATCACAATTAATTAATCTATAATTAATTTCTTGTTAGTATACAATTTATTGTGTTAGCTTAAATTATTATTATTTTTTATTAGATTTAAGAATAAGATTTACAAAAACCAATATCTGAAACATTTAGAAAAAAAGTACCAAAAGATGAAGGTAAGCATGGTTGGGTGCGCGAGGAGAAGAAGAGTGTAATGTTGAAAGCGGAGTGTGTAGCAATGCGTGGAGACAAGGGAAAACCTGTGTAAAGGTGAAGAAACAAAAAAATCAGTAACCACACCTTTTTAGACAACTGAAATGAAACAACAGCGATGTGAAATTTTTTTTTTTTTTTTTTTTGGAATCCGGGGTGTCCCACAGGAGATAGCCTATCGATTAATTATAATAATATATTGATTTGTAGTGAAATATATTATTGAGAAAGAAATAAGATTAATTATTTGATGTAAGTAGTCATTCTTAGTTTCTTTTAAATGTATGAATTTAAAAATTTAAATAGATGAATAAATCATTACTTGAAATGTCAATAAATATGAATAGTATTGTACTTAGGAATTTTATCAAGTAAAATTTAGATTGTCACTTTTGTGATTGTTAATGTAGGTTGCATCTAACATAATAACAATGAGAGCTCTATGAAAGCAAGAAGCCATACAAAGGGCAGTTGTAAGTTAATACAATATTTATAGAGTACTTTTAGTTCACCCATTTACTTTGTACAATTTCAAAATAGTCTACCTAAGCTCAATTATTATAGACAAAATATGATCTATTTTATCCAATATTTTTTAAATGTAATAGAATTACATACTTGTAATGAGGTTATATAATATTGTTTTCAAAAATAGTTCCTTCAAATCATTCAATGTTTCAATTAGCAATCTATATTTGAGAAAGGTCCAAAGGTACAACAAAATAAAGCCAAGTATATTTAATGGTCAAAGTTCTATGAATGCAATGTATATATGTCTCATTTGTTATGATTAAGGTGCCATCAACCTTGTAAATCTTGTATAATTAATTATTCCTTCTGTTTGTAAAATTCCATAATGGAATATCTACTCACTAAGAAATGATCTTATTTCAGCTACATTTAGATCTCAATACCTAAAAAGGGGTGTGGGGGCACTTACCCCCCACTACTGTTGCCCCTCCAAGATTCTCCCTAGCAGGGGTTCTAGGGTAGTGCTCCCAAATGGAATTTTTTAGAAAATTGCATTGTAAAATTACATAATTTTTTAGTCAATCTAAATCATTCATCATTAGGTCATAGAAATTATGGTAGGATTCGTTTCCTTAGAAGGAAACACATTTTAATGAGGGCATTGTATTAAGATTGCGACAAGACAAAGAGTTCAGATAAAAGAATAGACGATGTTGAAATAAAGACAAAAAGTGAAGGGTGTTAGTGATGTATTGTAAACTCTATTAAAATTTATATAGACCAGTGCACATATCTTATTGTGTTTATTTTTTTCTCAAAAATATATTTCCACATAAATATTATATTTTTCGTATATTCTTTTATTTCCTTTGTTTTCCCAAATTAGTTTTCCTATTATCTCTATTTGGTTCTACATTGGATCAATAATTATAATTACTAAAACTAGATTATCATTCTATAGATGTTTACCTTTATTTCAAACTTTATTTACTTTGAAGAAGTTCATAAATGAAACTTTAAAACTTTTCTTCCATGTTCCTTTTCATTATTTACCTCAATCTAGTTTGTTTT
Source organism: Cryptomeria japonica (assembly GCF_030272615.1). Lineage (NCBI taxonomy): Eukaryota > Viridiplantae > Streptophyta > Pinopsida > Cupressales > Cupressaceae > Cryptomeria > Cryptomeria japonica. Next base: position 634,250,972 of record NC_081412.1, read on the forward strand.
TCTATTTTTGGTCAATCTTAATTTTTCCTTGGCAAAGATTTTAGTCTTTACAATATTTCCTTTAAATAAGGGTTTGTGAACTTCATCCTACAGAGGGGAGGAGATGTTCAATTGCTCAAAAACATATTGTAGAAAGATCACCCACAAATAAAGATATTTACATTTTGAAATAGACATAAATTTGGTTGAACTATATTACCTGGTCCAAAAAAATGATCCTATAATATAACATATTTGTAAATTAAAAAAATATATTAATAAGAATCGTTAGAGATCAAAATAAATTATAATAAAACATAATAAATTTTAAAATAAAAATCAAATAATACAAAAAATTAAATTAAATACTATCATTTTTAAAATAATAAAATGGACAATTTCATCCCTTAAAATTACATTTTACACATCAAATTATTTAATAAAACAAAAACACTTAGTAAAAAACTTCATATATACCGATGAAGAAAAAACACCATTACACTAGAAAAGCTAAAACCAAGGAATCATTTTGAATTTCATATATTACCGCTTGAAATGTTTCTGTCATCATTAACACCAACAATTTCTAACACACCTCATACTAATAAATTTGCAGCGGCCATATACTAAAAGAAAACTTTGTCATTATACTAACAAAACCCTCTATACAGTTGTATCTACTTTCATCTATTAACCTCTTATACACCCATCAATAGCTAATATTACAACATCATAAAAATCGAAGGCTCTCTTTCTCACCCTCTTATTTACAGTCAATACTCCAATCACAATAGAGAATCCCATACCATAACTCAATCCAAGTCCCACTGCCCATCCTATCATTTCACCATCTGAATTCTTTGCTTCACCAATTCTCTCAATACTTGTGCAGTTGCCATAGCCAGAAGAGTTGTTGCAGACGCTTATATTGGTAAATGGAATCCCACTTAGCTTAAGATTGCCTAAGTAGGACGACTCCCCAAAAGTTAGGAACTGTCCTCCATGGGGTACTTTTCCATCAAGCATGTTGTAAGATAGATTCAAGAACTCCAAATAACTCAGGAACTCAAGTTCTAAGGGAATGTTGCCATTCAACCTGTTTAGCGAGAGGTCCAGAGACTCTAGTTGTTCCATGTGTCCCAATGTTTTTGGGATTCGGCCACTGAGATGATTCCTTGAAAGGTTAAGGGCTATCAAGCCTTGAAGAGATCCCATTTTAGAAGGAATGCTCCCTGATAAGTTGTTGTTTGAAAGATCAATACATTTAAGAATAAAGAGAACTTTCACAAATTCAACATCCCCGCCTTTCCAGGAAATTGTAATTTTATTTGTATATCTAACGTCTTCCAAATGGTTTGAATTATTCTGCGATGCATTGACAATTGCAAGCAGGTTTGTAAGGTTGCTTGGAATAGCTCCTGAAAGGTGGTTGCCAGAAAGATCCAGAATTTGAAGATTCGGAAGGCCAATTACCTGGCGTGGGATACTGCCATGAAAATGATTAGACCTTAAGACCAACACATGCAGCTGTGATAGCTTTCCAATCCACTGGGGAAGGGTGCCTTCCAAATCATTATTTCCCAAATCCAATACTTGCAGAGATCGGCCTTCTGAAATGGATGAGGGAATAACTCCTCTCAAATGATTACCATTGAGCTTCAATGTATGCATGTTTGTAATGTTGCCCCACTCTGCTGGCAATTTACCTTCCAGATGATTCTCTGCCAAATCTAGAACACTAAGAGAAGAACAATTCCTGGTTAAATGAGGAGGAATGACACTGCTCAGCGTATTTTTTGAAAGGTCAAGAACCTGCAAATGTGGAGTGCAAATAGACTCTGGAATCGCTCCGCTGAGGTTATTCCGGGACAAGGTTAAGAACACTGCATTTTCAAGATACGCACCGATGGGACTAGGAATAGAACCATTAAACTGATTCATCGACAGATCTAGCAGATAAGCTCCAGCGAGAGGAAGATGAAGAGAACCTTCTAGGCTATTATTGTGCAAATCTAGAATTTCAAAATACATGGGTAAGGTTTGTCTAGATGGCAATGACCCAGTTAATTGATTACAGCTAAGGTTCAAACTATAAAGGCTGGGTAATTTCCATATCCAAGATGGAATATTTGTTTGGATACTGTTAGCAGATAGGTCTAGATATTTCAAGCCGTATTGGGTCACAAGAAACGATGGAATTCTATCTAAATTGCAAGAGCCTAATGCCAAATCGGAAAGCTTAAACTGCGGAATCCATGTTGAATCAATGTTTACAGTTATCTGATTGTAAGAAAGATCCAGGCTATCAAGACTAGTGAGATTATCGAATACTGAAAGGGAAATGAGGCCGCTTAAACTATTGGAATCGAGCCAAACGCTTCTTAAGTTAACAAGATTTGAAATTGTAGATGGAATCGTACCATTCAATTCGTTGGCATAAAGGTAAAGACGAACAAGGGAAGAAAGTGAGTCCAATGAAGCTGGGATTACCCCAGTTAACTTGTTGTAGGACAGGTCCAAGTCAACAAGTTTAGAGAGATTGAGTATGGAGACAGGAAACTCACCTTCAATAGAGATATCATACAGATGAAGACTCTTCAAGGAAGACACATTCCCTATAGCAGCTGGAATCTCACCTTCAATTCTGGTATCTGACAGATCAAGAATTTGCAAGGACGACAAATTCCCTATAGCAGGTGGAATCTTACCTTCAATTCTGGTATGTGACAGATCAAGAGTTTGCAAGGACAACAAATTCCCTACAGCAGATGGAATCTCACCTTCGATTCTGGTATCTGCAAGATCAAGAGTTTGCAAGGACAACAAATTCCCTACAGCAGCTGGAATCTCACCTTCAATTCTCGTATCTGAAAGACGAAGATGCTCCAAGCATGAGATATTCCATATAGCAGATGGAATTCGGCCCTTCATGGCTGTCCCTGAAAGATCAATGCTGGTTAGTGACAAAGAAGACTTTCGTTGTCCAATGATAGAAATGTCTCCTCCAAGATTCTCATTCCAAGAGAGATCGAGAGAGAGCAAGCGCCCAGTCACATTTTCAAACCAAGCTGGTATATGTGCTGACAAATAGTTCTCTGATAGATCCAGATGAAGCAGAGAGGTGAGGTTGAGAAGGGAATTGGGAATTTGTCCTCCAAGCCCACAGTCAGACATGCGGAGTTTTTGAAGGTTGAGTAGACTGCCAACAGCTTCAACCCACTCTTTGCTTGCAGAGATGTTCACTTCAGCAAGAGAGAGGTATTCCAAGCTCACCAGATTTGATAAGCTTTCCAAACTCACATAAAATTCCCGTACATAACCCAGAGAGGAATAATTTACATAACCAGCAAATGACAAGTCAAGAAAAGTGAGACTCTTCAACTTTCGATTATGGGGAGGACTGAATTTACCCTTGAAGAGGTTGTGACTGAGATCGAGGTGCTCCAATCGTGCAAGTTGGAACAGCGATGAACTGATATTACCGTCCAAATAGTATGCACTCAAATCCAGGCGAGAAACATGACCTGTGCGGAGATTACAACTGACTCCTCTCCACGTGCAGCAATTGAATCCGTGCCAGGAAGTTAGAGTGCTATACTCATCTACAACTGCTGCCTTGAAATCGAGGAGAAGATTTCTTTCAGGAAGGGGGCATGCAATTGCAGGGGAAGTGAAGCAGCATAATATTGTTATGATTGCAAATGCAACTCTGCCACATGAAAACATAGCTTCCATTGTTTTGGAAACTAAAATTCTTATTATCTTTACTTTGAAAGAAAAGAGATGATCAGAAATCATGGGAAAAGAATGATGAATATATCGCTAACTGTGGTTATAAAGTGTTGTTGTATGAAGAGTGCCGCGTAATATTTTTGTCATTTTCAATGGGTGGAAAAGTCATGTGAAGGTAAGGCCTAACAAATTTCCTTGAGCGATATTTCCAATTTGAATGTGATGGGTATCGTGTAAAACAAGAATATGGTGTGTCAATATAGAAAATTAACTAGGTAAATTGTGATTATATATTTTTCATTTCAATTATTTTCAACATTGACGACAATTTTTATTAGACTTAAATTTCGTGCATTTCCTTTCCACAAATATTCGTATCAACCAAGAAAAGCTTTCACATAAAATTGAGATCGCTGGAAAACATAGACCAGATCATACGACTTGCACAAAAATAGAATATACTTAAAAAATAGAACATAGTTAAAAAATACAACAATAATAAATAAATTAGGGGCACAAACTAAATTTACTTTGAATGAAAAGAGATGATCAATATATCGCTAACTATGGTTAAATATTGTTGTCCGAAGAGTGCCACGTCTGCAAAGAAAGCGTGTCACATCGACACAGTAACATTTTTGTCATTTTTGTGTATTTTTCAATGGGTGGAAAAGCCATGTGAAGGTAAGGCATAACAAATTCGGGGGTCAAACAAGAAAATGCTGTGTCAATATGGAAAATTAACTATATATTTTTCTTTCCTTATTTCCAACATTGACTGACAATTTTTAATAGACTTAAATCTCATCCATTTTCTTTCCACAAATATTCCTATCGACCAGAAAAATCTTTCACATAAAGTTGAGATCGCTGGAAAACACAAATCAGATCATACGACTCACACAAAAATAGAACATACTTAAAAAATACAAGAATAATAAGGAAATCAAGGGCACAATCTCAATTTTCAGAGTTTAGATGTTTTCAAGCAAAGAATTTTTTTTAAAAATATATGTTGAATATCAAACAATTTTTTTAATTGTGGTTTAATCATGTGATCTTTGAACACTATGTTATATTATATAACAAGTTAAATTATATAAAATTTAATTATATATCTGAATAATTTTGCATAAATTTTAACTGTTTATCATTATAAAAATTATATAGGTAATAGAGTTTTGATAAAAAAAAAATAGTTTTATTTTATGATTAAAAAATTAAATATGATTATATAGTAATTAAATTCTAATATATATATAAATAAATTGTTTGTGAATCACATATATTAAAAAAAAAATCATACATAGAGTAGAAACATCATTTTTGTCGAAACTCATCCAAGGATTGGCAATAAAATTTCAAATTGCTTTTTTTCTTTAATTTTGCTAATGTTTATATTTATCCATATTGAAATAGAAAAGATTGTATATTCATGTCCACTTCTTTTATATTTTAGGCCTAATTTGATTAGGTTATCTTTTAGGTATTGATTAGTTTATGTCCTGACATGATTTTACATCGAATTTCAATGATTTTATCATAATCTCATTCTATCTCCATGCATCTCAAAGGTATGAACATAATCAATAATCTCCACCATTACTTAGCATGATTTTTTCATAGTCCATGAAGAATTGATATTATTACGTTTGATTTTAACAATGTATATTTATGAATCAACAGTTTGATTTTAACTAAGTGTGATCCAAAATTTTCATTGAAAAAAAAAAAACCAATTAAAACCAAAAGTAATCATATCAAATCTCCACCATTCATCATCCTATATTAGACCCACAAATGCATAATTCATGTAGGTCACTTGCATGCATACATATTTGAGCCTAACAATTTAAAATTGCATTTGATAATTTCATCCCTTTTTAACCATTATTATTCAATCAAAGTCTAATTTATTCCACATTACAACCTAGGTTAGTGTTTGTAAGGACTAATTTCACTTCATTTAAATCATCATGAGATAATCAAAATAATATTTACATGTAAACATAATAGAAAGATCATGTAACATCCTAGTAAGGGCATCATTAGCTTGCAACATTATTCTAGGTGTCCTACATACTTGCTTAATGTCTTTAATCCTCATTCATCACCATTAATTTAGTCTACTTAATGCACTATCTAATAAGAACATAACCCTTTCTTACTAAGTTCATAGAACTGGTGTCTATAAACACCACCCTACTTGATTCATGCGGTACTAAAGAAGATTATGCACTAGTGTTTTTTTTTTCAATGGATAATAGGTCGTGTGCGAATAATTGTATTAATAAAATGAAAATACATGAAAGTATACAACCTGATTCAATGTGGGAACCGGTAGGAAAGAATTGAGCAAAGAAAACCTTCGGTCATGCCCAAGGAAAAATAACTCTTGGAAATAATCAGGTAATAAAATAAATGGTCAGATGCCAATAAAGAAAATTACAATTGATAATTCCTGTCTAGAATACCATACTCATTCCATGGCTAATGGATGCATAATTTGACTACAATGGAGTAATATTCTGCTCATATTGAGATGGTGTTGTTCTGAGTAAGACATGACGATGACCTCCAACTGAATCTTGCAGAGTCAGATTGCCAAAACAGAAACCACATTCTTCTTGCACACTGTTAGGCTAGTTTGAATGAAGAATTACGAGCAATTGTAACCCAAAATTGATAAATTCCTCTGTTTTGTCTTAATACCAACATTTCCATAGATTTCCACTATGAGAACATACCCAAAGATTTCAAAACAAGATAGATCGATATACTCTCAAACCTACCTGACAAAAACTTACCGACGCATCGAAGAGAAATCAAGGTAAGCAAGACCCAAAGCAAGATTTAGCTGCCAAATCTAAGTATCCATAACATAACCCAGTCTAGCGCCGTGACAGCCATAGACAAATTTAGGAGACCTAGCCTTGAAAAGTTAATAAAAGAAGCGAGAATCCCAACCTACATCTACCTACAAGGATGAGAGGATATAGACAAATATATATACAAAATAATATATATATATATATATATAGATATACATATCCATATATATATGTATATATACATACATATATATACATATATATATATATACATCCCGACTATACTATGCTGGGACAAATTCCATCTCTCAAAAGTTGGTCTCTTTTCCTCGGCTGCAATACAAGGAAGGGTTCTCACTGTAGAACAATTCAAACTTAGAGGTTACGAAGGGCCTTCAATCTACCTCCTATGTAAGGAAAATGAGGAAACTTAGTCAATTCACGTGAAATGAATACCACAATGCTAAATGCCATACAATACGCGCATGTTGTCCAAAGGCACCCATTTTTGCTATGACTTTGAATTTTCCAAACCCATGTCATACGGCAATGAATTTTCTTCATCTTACATACTTCTGCCATGAATACACACGATAAGTGAGAGGAAAGAAGATTCCAAGAATTGAAGAAAATAGATTCCAAGAAACAAAACCCATGTGCGAGGAAAGAAGATTCCAAGAAACAAAAAAAAAATAAAGAACGGGGGATTCCACTGGTGCTTACCCATCTCTGTGCTTTTGATTGAACCCATGCAATACGGCAACGGAAAAAAGATTGTTTACCCATAAAATCAAATCATGTGTTATGATGAAATTTGACACATACTATTTGACTCGACTCCAAAAGCCAACTAGGAAACGTCCTCAACACGCGCTGAACAGTCGTAATCCTGACAATAATAGGAATTAATTTTAATTTTGAGGAATTAATTTTATTTGAAATTTAATGAATTTGGAATTGATTTGTGTATCATCTATGTCTTGACATCCCTCATTTTTACGGAAAGAGATTATAATCTAATTTATAATTTTTGTTGTTATTTTGACCTCCTTAACAAATTGACCCAAACTTATACCTCTTTTTTGGAAGTTGTTGTTGACATAAGCATGGAAATGTGATTTGCACATTACAGTGTTGCATGGAAAGGCAAACCTTAAGTCATTTGTAGCCATCTAATCAATTAGTTTTGATCCAAATCAATCCATACTAAAATCTAATTAAGAACATCAGTACAACATTACAATCATAGGATTATATGAACATTTACTAAAATTAGAACATACTAACATATTGTAAGATTTTTCCTTTCAATTTATAATCAAAACTTACCAACATCAAATTTTATAAGTGTCAAAACTTGCTAGTATCAAATTTGATCACACAACATATTTTAACCTCAAAATACTCACATTTCAATTACTATCACAATTAATTAATCTATAATTAATTTCTTGTTAGTATACAATTTATTGTGTTAGCTTAAATTATTATTGTTTTGTATTAGGTTTAAGAATGAGAATTGTAAAAGCAATATCTGAAACATTTAGAAAAAAAGTACCAAAAAAATCCTCATCAATCTTCGATGTCTTACACATATTTTTCCCAGTAGCTTTCAGAAATAAATAAATTAGATCAAAATATGGTGACCATGCACATGTATTGTATGCTCTTGAAACATACAATTTTAAATAGTAGTTTTTAGAAATGCTTTCTGAAAATCAATTTATATCATTTGGGTATTAAAATAAATTACATGTTTGAAAACTAGACTTGGAGAAATACATTTCATATTTCTAAACTTTTTCAAGATTCAATCTTTAAGTATTTCAATTTTTTAGATCAATTGTGAGAAATTTTAAAAATCGAAAAAAATAACTTCCACTTCGGAACTTTATGTGGACTCAAATTCTTGCAAGAACACATATACGATATGGATTCCACCAGCCAACAAGTTATGTTATGTTGGATGATCCATATATTGCTATGTTAAACAATCACAACTAGCAAACCACACTATATTAGGTGACCAATTCCTTAAGAAGAATAAACAAGAACAAAAATCAAACTAGCAAGACACACTCTACTATATAATGAATTCTTTATCGAGTTTAAACAACAATAGAGATCAAAATAACAAGCTATGTCATACTAGATGATCATGATGAGTCATATGAAATGGATGTCATTGGCTAGAAATTTATGTTATGTTGGCTTAATCATAGACAATCAAAACCTTAGGGAGTGTGAAAAAGGATCACACTAACGGCCCACGCTATACTATCTAATGATCAAGATAAGGCATATACCACAAAAAATGTTAAGACTCATACGAAAGAAGCAGCCAGAAGAGGTGAAGAAAATTGGTTGAACATGCACAAAAATAGAGAGGGTTAGTGTGTGAGGAAGGGGAAGAGACCCGGCAATGAAAAGTAGAAGAGTTGATAGCACATGAGAAGACAAAAGAAGGTTGCGTAAAATAAAATAGTGAACTCATTATTTGATGGTTGTGTGAGGAGAGTGTGTGTAATCTGCGCAAAAGATGAAGATAAGCATGGTTGGGTGTGCGAGGAGAAGAAGAGTGTAATGTTGAAAGGGGAGTGCATAGAAATGCATGGAGACAAGGAAAAACCTGTGTAAATGTGAAGAAATAGAAAAATCAGTAACCGCACCTTTTTAGACAACTGAAATGAAACAACAACAATGTGAGAAATTTTTAGTTTTGGGGGGGAATTTGGGGTGTCCCACAGGAGATAGCCTATCGATTAATTATAATAATAGTAGATTGATCTGTGGTGAAATATATTATTGAGAAAGAAATAAGATTAATTATTTGATATAAATATGTATTTATTCTTAGTTTCTTTTATATGTACGAATTTAAAAAATTAAATAGATGAATAAATCATTAATTGAAATATCAATAAATATGAATAGTATTGTAGTTAATGTAGGTTGCATCTAATGTCATAACAATGAGAGTTCTATGAAAGCAAGAAGCCATACAAAGGGCAATTGTAAGTTGATAAAATATTTGTAGAGCACTTTTAGTTCACCCATTTACTTTGTACAATCTCAAAATAGTCTACCTAAGCTCAATTATTATAGACAAAATATGATCCATTTCATCCACTATTTTTTTTAGATGTAATAGAATTGCATACATGTAATGAGGTTATATAATATTGTTTTCAAAAATAGTTCATTCAAATGATTCAATGTTTCAATTGGAAATTTATATTTGATAAAGGTCCAAAGGTACAAAAAAAGAAAGCCAAGTATATTTAATGGCGAAAGTTCTATGAATGCAATTTATATATGTGTCATTTGTTATGATTAAGGTGCCCTCAATGTTGTAAATATTCTATAATTAATTATTCCTATTGTTTGAAAAATTGCATAATGGAATATGTACTCACTAAGCAATGATCTTATTTTAGCTACGTTTAGATCCCAATACCTAAAAAGGGGTGTGGGGCACTTAACCCCCACTACTGTTGCCCCTCCAAGATTCTCCCTAGAAGGGGTTCTAGGGCAGTACTCCCAAATGGAATTTTTTTTAAAATTGCATTGTAAAATTATATATTTTTTTAGTCAATCTAGATCATTCATCATTAGGTCATAGAAATTATGGGGTGAACTCACAAAGTTGGTTCCCACTTTTTGGTACGTCCTGATTTTTGCTGAAATCATACATTTTTTAGAAAATATAATGATTTAAGCTTTAAGAGGTCCCATTTTAAGTAATTAATTGAAGAGAGTTAAATAAAAGACTCTTAGATCAAAATTTATTGGATATAACCTCTCTACTTCTAAATCATACTTGCAATGGAGTCTCCTTCGCATCTATCAAATGTTGATAAAAAACCAATTTTACATTAGCTTTTGGGGGGTCAAATTAATTCATTTAAAAGTTTTTTTTTAAATAGTATTTAGTCCTTATTATAAACTTTCCAAATAGTATAACTTTTAATATATTTAATTTCATTAATGTATTTTTATTTTATTTCTTATGAATTTAAGTTTTTCACCAAACATGAACTTCTTTGTTTAATGCATTGTGAAAAATAGTAAACTAATTCAAAAAAATTCTGAAAAATATCTATGCACTAGGTATTGATGTTTTCTTTCTAACAAAAAAAAAGAAAATTGAATTTTGATATATATAGAACAAGTTATGTGTTCAAACGTACACCTATATCTAAATTATAATTAGTCGAACTTCAAAACTTTATAAAATTTGATGTTACAAACCAAAATTCAAAAGAATTAAGTTTCTATCCTTTATAGAAAAAAAATTATGCGTTTCGGGATACAGATCACTCTTAAAAAATGTTGTTTGCTGTAAAAAATTACTTTTTGAGGGAGATGGAAAAATCAATTAAATTTTATTCAAACAAATTTGAAAAAAATATATTTAGAATCTACAAACAAGATGTTAAAAATCACTAGTTTATATCATCTTCAAATTCTTAACGGTTTAAAAGTTATAGGTGTCGGAAAGTGAAGGTTTTTTTCAAAACATTCATATAAGTGTCAAAGTTGGTCAAAAAGTGGGAACCAGTATTGTGAGTTCACCCTATGGTAGGCTTTCTTTCCTTAGAAGGAAACACATTTTAATGAGGGCATTGTATTAAGATTGCGACAAGATAGAGAGTTTAGTTTAAAAAAACAGATGTTGTTGAAATGAAGACAAAAAGCGAAGGGTGTTAGTGATGCATTGTAAACTCTATTGAAATTTATATAGACCAGTGCACATCTCTTCTTATGTTTATTTTTTTCTCAAAAATATATCTCCGCATAAATATTATATTATATTTTTTTTTCTTATATTCTTTTATTTCCTTTGTTTTCCCTATTTTGTTTTCCTATTATCTCTATTTGGTTCTACATTGGATCAATAATTATAACAACTAAAACTAGATTCTCATTCTAAAGATGTTTACCTTTATTTCAAACATTATTTAATTTGAAGAAGTTCATACAAGAAACTTTAAAACTTTTCTTCCATGTTCATTTTCATTATTTACCTCAATCTGGTTTGTTTTTCTATTTTTTGTCAATCTTAATTTTTCCTTAGCAAATATTTTAGTCTTTATGATATTTCCTTTAAATAAGGGCTTGTGAACTTCATCCTATGGAGGGGTGGAGATGTTCCATTGCTCAAAAACACATTGTAGAAAGATCACCCACAAATCAAGATATTTACATTTTGAAATAGACATAAATTTGGTTGAACTATATGACCTGGTCCAAAAAAATAAATAATACAAAAAATATTGCCCCATTTTGCTGGTATTTTACCTTCCAGATGATTTTCCAACAAATCTAGAACACTAAGAGAAGAACATTTCCTGGTTAAATGAGGAGGAATGACTATGCTCAGCGTATTATTTGTAACATTTTTCTCATTTTTATGAGAAAAATGTTACAAATAATAGGTTGAGCAGTGTCAGGTGAAGGTAAGGCACAACAAATTCGAGGGTCCTTGAGCGATAATTCTAATTTGAATGTGCTGGGTATCGTGTGAAATAAGAATATGGTGTGTCAATGTGGAAAATTAACTATGTAAATTGTGACTATATATTTTTCATTCCAATTATTTCCCACATTGACCGACAATTTTTATTAGACTTAAATCTCGTGCATTTCCTTTCCACAAATATTCGTATCAACCAGAAAAAGCTTTCACATGAAAATTATATAGGTAATAGAATTTTGATAAAAAAAAAAATTATTTTATGATTAAAAAATTAAATATGATTATATAGTAATAAATTCAAGTTTCTAATATATTTAAATAAAAAATCATGCATAGAGTATAAACATCATTTTTTGTCAAAACTCATCCAAGGATTGACAACAAAATCTCAAATTGCTTTGTTTTAATTTTTCCTTTAATTTTGCTAATTTTTATATTTATCCATATTGAAATAGAAAAGATGGTATATTCATGTCCTCTTCTTTTATATTTTAGGCCTAATTTGATTAGGTTGTCTTTTATGTATTGATTACTATATGTCCTGACATAATTTTACATCGAATTTCAATGATTTTATCCTAATCTGATTCTATCTCCATGCATCTCAAAGGTATGATAATAATCAATAATATGCACCATTAGTTAGCATGATTTTTCATAGTCCATGAAGAATTGATATTATTACTTTTGATTTTAACAATACATATTTATGAATTGACAGTTTGATTTTATCTGACCGTGATCGAAAATTTTCATTGAAAAAAACACAATTAAAACCAAAATTAATCATATCAAATCTCCACCATTCATCATCCTATATTAGACCCACAAATGCATAATTCACGTAGGTCACTTACGCGCATGCATATTTGAACCTAACAGTTTAAAATTGGATTGATAATTTCATCCCTTTTTTACCATTATTATTCAAGTAAAGTCTAATTTATTTCACATTACAACCTAGGTTAGTGTTTGTAAGGACTAATTTCACCTCATTTATATTATCATGAGATAATCAAAATAATATTTACATGAAAACATAATAGAAAGATCATGTAACATCCTAGTAAGGGCATCATTAGCTTGCAACATCATTCTAGGTGTCTTACATACTTGCTTAATGTCTTTAATCCACATTCATCACCATTAATTTAGTCTACTTAATGCACTAGCTAATAAGAACATAACCCTTTCTTACTAAGTTCCTAGAAATGGTGTCTATAAATACCATCCTACTTGATTCATGTGGTACTAAACATGATAATGCACTAGTGTTAATCATCTTTGAAAAATACAAAATCTAGCATGCAACTCCATGCACCATACACTATGCACATAGTTCTAAGAATCATATCACACCAATACATGTATTTTCCTATAACATGTGTGCTCCCTAGTTTATATCAAGAGCCATGAAACATCATAAAATTTAGCTCCTTGATTCATACACCATTCTTGTTACACTTGGAACCATAATGTGCAACTCATAAGAAACATCCTAAATCTTGAATAACGTTTTTATATTATATGTCACTCGTGAAATGTTAGGGATCATGTCAAAACTTTATGGATGATTCTATTTCAGTTTTTTGTAGCATTTGTAATTATTCCTCTTAATGAATACATGCCACTATTTATATTTCAATATATATTATCGCACAACATTTTAAAATACCACACAATGCTCCAACACAAATTTTGGAGCCATTACATAATATTGGTCATCTATTTTCATATTAAGAAACTAGAATTCTAACCATCAAAAGATGAATTCTAACACATGGAAGCTTAACAATTTTAACATCCATAATGAGATTTATCTTCATGAACATTTACACAATATATAAATTTACATCTATAACATAAGAAAATAATTGTAAGAATATATTTTGACATAAGAAAAACAGGAAAGATAGGAGGAAATACAAACATTTATCTTCCTTGGGAGTATACTATGTACCCAACATGTAGATTAATAAGATTGTTTATTCTATTTTTTAAATTCAATCTTAATATAAACCTTTGTCTCTATATTTTAGATTATTATCTCTTGGACCACCTAAGATCTAGATCATTGGTATCAAAATGGTTCATATCCCATCTCCCTACAATGTTGCAATGGTTCTAAGGATTATGATAGTTTGGTAAATATTTTTGTTATCACTATAAGGTAGAAGCACGTAATTTTTTTTCTTCTCTGAGAAATTATATTTTCTTTTTTGTATTTTTTGAGACGACAAGAATCAGGTAGTCCCCTATAAATTGTAGTACACTAGGTAAAATTTTTAATGTAACCTATGATGTTTGTGCAACATGACCTTTAGTAGCATGTGGGCTACAAGAGACTGGAGCTTGTGATCTCATGCCTACCATAGGAAGCTCTCACCAATTAAGCTAGGTGCCAAGCCTTGTCTTGTGTATTTTTTTTTATCCCTTTCTACTATTTGTATATTTTTACTTTCTTCATTCCTTAGGTTTTATGGAGGAATTATGTGGTATTATCCATTTCAATCTTAAGTTGATAAATGGGATATTATGTTTATATTTAATAATTTAGCTTTCCATCTACTCATTGTGTTTTCTTGAGAGATTATTACACTGTTGACAAATCTATTTTCTTCATATCTTGCAATCCTTTCTTCAATGAGATGACATTTATTTAATATGTCAAAAAAATAGCATTTTTTATATACAGTTCCACAATTTTGTTAGGAACATGGTGTCTCAACCTTGCAAATACATAATTTGCCTATTTATAGTAATTTAATATTTGAGCACGAATTGGTCTAAAATTTACCCCAGAGCTCTGGATTACTAAATAAGCATGTTGGTAAAATTTATTCTCAAGATCATGCCTAGATTTGAACACATTAAGTTTTCCATTTTTTAAAGTTTGAAAACAAGCTTCAAAGTCAATTTTGAACACCTTAGAGGAATTTTTGGGTCTGAAAGTGGTTTTAATTAACATATTGGGTTTTAGATTGATAGAGAACGTCATGTTATTTTTTGCTCTTCAAGTGGTTTGTCAATCAAACTCTCATATCAAAATTTATGACCTCTAGAACTTTGGTCTCTTGAAATGGGAAATATAAAAATGTATTGGATCGTAAATGAGTTGTAAAAGGGAGTTACATGTGTTGGTGTGTGTTTTAACACATCATAAGGAATCTTCAATTAAAAACAATTTGGACACCACTTTTAGCTGGTTTTAGCTCATGTCTTTGTAATAACATTTGATAGTTTCTTGTATTGTCCATTTGACAGTTTCTTGTATGTTATATCCTATAAACTAGGTGCATGAGATAGAGGTTATTTGTAAGAGTCTTATAGATATTAAATTACCTTTTGATGTCTATTTATTGATACTTATAAGAGAAACTTTCTATCCAAGTATATTGTATTCTTTTATTTTTTTCTAAATAATAAATTGGGTATCTTTGGAGTGTGCTATTTTGCTTTTGAAATGATTTTCTCAATGTAAACAATTATTTTTGGTATGGATGTCATTTTTTATATCCTATAAATTAAGTGCATGAGATGGAGGTTATGTGTAAGAGCCTTATAGGTATTCAATTGCCTTTGGATGTCTAGTTAGTGATACTTCTAAAACCCAATAAAAAATTAACCAAACACTTCCTTAACACATTTTACCCTACACTATTCTAGCACACAAATTAATCAAATCATGAATGTTTATAACAATAATATCAATATCATTAAGAAGAATCAAATAGTAAAATAATAGTATAAGATTGTTGTGTCATAAATTGTACACCCTTAATTGGGTGGTACAATTCCATGCTTAGGTTAGCACCCGCCTTAGTGTGTTGCATTTTGCATTTTAAATTCCCTTTAAGCATTTAATTAATTAATTTAATTTACTCTAAAATCCTCTTTTATCACTTCACACATCATAAAAATGTGCCCTTAACTATAAGTGTGCCCCTTTTTATTTTATCTTTTTAATTAATTCATTCATCAAAGCCCTAATTATGTCATATTTCGACCTTCAAGGCTTGATTTTGCATATCTAAACATCTTGAATCATCGCATCAAGTTGGGGATCACCTTATAATCACGATACCTTGCATCCCTAAAAATTTGGAAAAACGTTGGTCAAACCGATGTGGTTAACATCGGCCCCTAAGTTTTCTCCTCGAATTCCAGGATCATGTTTTGGAAATATTATAATGTTTAAAATCAACTTGGTGTGAAATTATATGATTTCTAGGTCGGTCTATGATAAAAAATAAAGTTAGGGTTTCATACACATAACATTTCCTTTCCTCATTTGAAGGATCTGACAACTCTAGGAATTGAAGGAGCCTCTTATGATGTGAAAGTGCAAGTTTATGTGAAGTATTCATTTAGAAAATCAAGCTTCTTATCAAGTATACATCAACCATTTTTTATTGAACACTAGATGTCACTGAGAGGAGGGGTGAATCAGTGATTTCCAAACTTAATCCTTTTCTAGCCTATGTGTGTAAACTAGTTAACAGATCTAGCATAAAGAAGACATACCAATGAGAAGGGAGAATGACACAAATGCAACCAAACATAAAAGGGACACCACATAACACCATATGTACGAGGAAAACCCAAGATGGGAAAAAACTCGGTGAGAAATACTGTTGGAGACTATTGCTCCAATCCAGCTTCACAATGAAACATTCAGTTACAACATTTAGGGCACCAACCCAAGGAGTACCACTCCTCCTTTAGGGCACCAACCCAAGGAGCACCACTCCTACTTTAGGGCACCAACCCAAGGATCACCAACCCTTTATTTTAGGGCACCAACCCAAGGAGCACGAACCCCAGCACTAAGCTCCAACTTAGTGAGCTACAATAAAGATATATCGGATACAAAAGTAATATCTTTATTACAAAATAACTTTATAACTCTTATGCAAATCTCTCTACCGGTTCTCCTCTCTTCAATCCTTTGTCGATTCTTTTCTCACCTTCTCACTACAACAACCTTATCTCCTGCTGCAACTCACTCTCTATTGCAACTATATTGGCTCATCATCTTCTCCTTCTCTGTCGATTTTGCTTCCTCTCTGTCACACTGCTGCTAGACACCACCAGTCTTCTTAACTTTGTCAATTATCTACTATCTAATCACTATCAATTCTTATCTTACCAGTTCGTCATTGCAATGTTCTCTGCAATTTTCTAGGCCAGTTCAATCACCACCGGTGCACTCCTCTGTCAGGCTTAATGGCAGACTACCGGTTAACTCACTCATGTCGATTGAATTCTTTTAACTGGTTCTCTCTTTCTCACTCAATCTCTTCTCTAATTGTCCTTGAGAACTTGATTGATTGGCTTTCTTCACTATCCTTCCTCTCTCATGCAGTAACACCAACTACATCTTTGGCTTGCACTCTTATATCCATATTTTCCCACCTAAACGTGAGTTTGAACATTTGCACGCTAGGGTTTCCACCATGCACTAAATCTACATACAATCTGATCTCTAATCATCATGACATATCATATCTAATCTGATATCACGTCCCTGATCGATGTTCAACACTCAATCAATGAGCATTGCCCAACTGTTTACCTTGCGAACCACGTCTTCTCCCTTTTTGATGTCTGTAGCATGATTTTTAGCCTTTTGTATGATCGATCACGTGTGTGATGCGGTTTCCTTCATCCTCTTTTATCTGAAAGATCAGTGTTTACTAGATCTATGTTTTTTCCTTGATCTCGAGTCGTAATCCTCTTCCTTCATTCCTCGAGCTTCATAATCGTCATAAAAGTTGGATCAGACGCCAACAACTTTATCGACTCACCACACTGACTTGTGCATGCATGCCACATCATCTCCACATGGTCCCCTTGTCACAATCCACCTTTTCTAGGTTGGTTATGTTAGTTTGGATAGGATCACCAGCCAATCACACACCCTGGTTCATCTACTGGTTCATAGACCCTGCCAGTTATAACCTAGTCGGTTTGCCTTCAACCTTTCACTTTGCTTCTCTTTCGTTGGAGCACCTTAACCAGTCAACACACATGCCAACCTACCTCATGCAAATCTTTATTAGATGGGAGCCTTCCACATCTGTACTTTGTCAATATTACTAGTGGACATACTTACCAGTAAACACCTTGATGGCATCATGTCATCAATCTTCACCAATATCCATCTGCCTTCTTCTACTCAAACTTGCCTTCTTCATATATAGACTGGGTCTCCTATCAATAAGTTTGTCATAGTGATAAACATATCCTTCAATCTTTGTACCAGCAACTCATCATTGTCTACCCGGTTGACCTGATGCATATCCCAGATCTCATGCACCTAAGGCAACTTAGTGTTTCACCAGTTGATCTGGTGTGAGCCTTCAAACACTTGCCTTTAACTCTTTTATCTTATCTCCGAGAGTGGATCCTTGTCATCTGCATCCTGCAATGCACCAATGTGGCTTCCCTATTTGAGCAACTTATATTCAAACAAGCATATGTGAACTGGTTGGGCACATTAACTGCCAGTCATCTCTTCAAATGGTGACTACATCTTTATCTGGTGGGAATCCTACAGTTTCATATCCACACATCATATTGATGGCCTCCCCATACTTAACTACCAGTATTGATATGATTTTGGTAACATTACCCCTCTTCATCACAATCAATAGCCTAGCCCTCATACAGATGTCATCATTTACCGGTTGTTATATCATATCAGTCTCATGTCCATATCTTCAACAAAAGTCAAACACTAACTTGTGTGTTGGTGACTCCAATGGACATTGTGGTGAATGACACACTCTTCCTTACCGGATACCATCCTATTCCATTTGACATAAATGACAACACAATACCAATATTTTCATCATCAATTGAGGCTTTGAAGATATTGAAGAGTAATAGATCACTGACTGTTGATTGGCTTGAACCTCTCCCTTAGGGTTTGGTATGATTTAATGTTATTTTCATATCTTTGTATGAGTTTCACAACACTTATTTTCAGATCTACATTGGTGGTTTAGATCAACTTTTGTATTTTTTATTTCAAGCATTCTCATTTACATCATGTTCACTTAGGGTTGTATGCTCATATCATAGGATGGAACTCTTATTCTTATATTTTAGCACATTTAGGATCTTATACACACATAAGGTTCTTGCACATAAACTTTCAATATATTATTAGCTATTGTGGAGGTGAAAATCACCAAAATGAGGGGTTTGAGTAAGGTCAAACACTATATAGCCACCCAAACACCATTTTTCATGTTTCAGGTGAAGGTATAGGAATCTGATGGATGCACAATCTTTCAAAAAGATAGAAGTCACAAGTGCAGTCCCAGATCCAAAAATAGGCCCCAGAACACTAGGACCAAGGCATCCAACACCCTAGTGCTCAACATTTTTCTCATTTTTTAGAAGTTCAACTTGCAAGGATCTTAATCTATAGTTTTCAAAATTCCAACTCCATGCAGTATTAGGGACCAATGCACCTAGCACCCTGGTCATGCTCAATTAGGCTCAAATTTTGGTGATAGGTGCACATCTGATTTTAATATCTTGTTCTATACTTTGTATCTCAGTGTCAGATCTGTATTTTTATGTATTTTAGTTTACATCTCCACTTTAAGTCATTTCCCTAGCTTAATTTATCATAAAATTACATTTTACACATCTCCTTTTCATAGAAGAAAACAAATATAAACCCTAAAGATATTCCTTGACTCTCTCTTACAAGAAGTAGTGAAAGTGAATCATTTCCTTAGGCTCTTTTGTATTCCAATGTGTGCATGAGAGTGGGATTAGGTCTTATTTTACTATATTCCATTTTCATCCTACACAAAGATCAATAATTTGGAAGTGTGACTAAATTAACTTGACCTAAATTGCAGGAAACTAGTCCCAAAGATGGAAGCTTCAACTATGGAATTCATGTTGAATAAATAATTACAATTAAGTGTTTGGTAGAAGGATGTGACTCTTTAAGTCTAATGAGATTATCAAATATAGAAAGGGAAATGAAGCCACTTAAACTATTGCAGTTGAGCCAAAGGCTTCTTCAGTTAACCAGATTTGACATTGTAGATGTAATCATACCATTTGGTTCATTGGTATAAAGGTGAATACTAACAAGGCAAGAAAGTGTGTCCAATGAAGGTGGGATTACCCCAGTTGACATGTTTTAGGATAGCTAGATAAATTCAACAAGTTTAGAGAGATTGACCATGGAGTGAGGAATATCAACTTCAATAGAGGTATCATACAGATCAAGGCACTTAAAGGATGACACATTCCCTATAGCAGATGGAATCTCACCATCAATTCTGGTATCTAAGAGAATAAGATCCTTCAAGGATGACACATTCCCTATAGCAGATGGAATCTTACCATCAATTCTGGTATCTAAGAGAATAAGATCCTTCAAGGATGACATATTCCCTATAGCATCTGGAATCTCACCTTTGATAGAAGTATCATACATATAAAGACTCTCCAAGGATGACATATTCCCTATAGAAAGTGGAATCTCAACTTCAATTTTGATATTTGAGAGAGGAGGATCCTTCAAAGATGACATATTCCCTATAGCAGTTGGAATCTCACCTTCAATTTTGGTCACTAATAAATCAAGATTTTTCAAGGAAAATAAATTCCCTATAGAAGTTGTAATCTTACCTTCAATTCTTGTTTGTGAATCTTGTACATTTACAAGAAAAAAATTATAGTCATGCATAAAGTAGAAACATCCTTTTGTTGAAACTGATTCAAGGATTCGCAAGAAAATTTTGAATTTCTTTGTTTTAATTTTTTTCTTTAATTATGATATTGTTTATGTCCATTCATAATGTAATAGAAAATATTGTGTATTCAAGTTTATGTCCATCCATAATGTAATTGAAAAAATTGTGTATTCATGTCCTTTTCTTTTATGTTTTAGGTCTACTTTGATTAGGTTGTCTTTTATGTATTGATTATTATATGTCGTAGCATACTTTTACATAGAATTTCAATAATTTTATCCTAATATAATTCCATCTCCATGCATCTCAAAGGTATGAACATGATAAATAATCTCCACCATTAGCTGACATGAGTTTTCCCTAGTCCATGAAGAATTGATATTGTTGCTTTTGATTTTAGGAATGTATACTTGTCAATCGACATTTTGGTAAATTAATGGTGTGATGCAAAATTTTGATTGAAAAAAAAATGCAATTGAAACAAAATTAATCATATCTAATATGCACCATTCATTATCCTAGTTTAGACCCACAAATGCATAAATGACATAGGCCACTTCTATGCATGCATATATTAACCAAACACTTTAAAATTGGGTTGATAGGTTCATCCATTTTTAACCATCATGATTCAATTAGATTGTAATTTATTCCACATTACAAGCTACGTTAGTGTATTTAAGCACTAACCTTCATTTAAAATATCATCAAATAATTAAAATAATATTCACATGAATGAATAATATAAACATCATGGAACATCCTAGTAAGGGCATCACTAGCGTGCAACATCATTCTAGGTATCAGACATACTTTCTTAATGTCTTTAATCATAGTTTGTCACCATTAATTTAGTCCACTTAATGGGTAAGCTAATGAGAACATAACCCTTGCTTACTAAGTTCCTAAATGGCACGCCTATAAACACTGCCCTACTTGATTCATGTGCTACTACACAATATTATGCACTAGTGTTAATCATATCCAAAATAATACACATTTGGGCATGCAACTCCATGCACATTGTTCTAATAATCATGTCACACCAACACATGTAATTCCCTTTAACATTCATGCTTGGCATTTTATATCAAGAATCATACAACATCATCAAATATAGCTCCTTGATTCATGCACCATTCTTGTAACACTCAGACTTAATGGGCCACAACTCATAAGAAACATCTTGAATCTTGAATAACTTTTTATATTATGTGTCACTTGTGAAATATTAAGGATCATGCCACAAAACATTATGGATAATTCTATTTGAGTTTCATGCTACATTTGTAATTATTCCTATTAATGAACACATGACATATTTAATATTTTAATACATATTATCAAACAACATTTTAAAATACCACTCATCACTCCAACACAAATTTTGGAGTCATTACTTAAGACTGGTTATCTATTTTCATATTGTAAAACTAGAATTCTAAGCATCAAAAGATAAAATGTTACATATTCAAGCCCAATAGTTTTAACTTTCATAGTGAGTTATGTCTTCATGAACATGTACATAATATATATAAAAATGTACATCTATAACATAAGCAAAGAATAGTAAGCATATATTTAGACATAAGGAAAATACAAAGGAAGGGGGGAAATACAAAAAACTATCTTCGTTGAGAGTATACTATGTACACAACATGTAGCTTAATAAAACATTTTATTCTTTTTTTTAATATTCTCATCAATTCAAACCTTTCTTTTTATATTGCTTCCACATTCATATGTCGCATATACATTCTTATTTAGAGTTTTATCTCTTGGACCACCTAGGATCTAGATCATTGGTATCTGAATGACTCATCTTATATCCTACAATGTTGCAATGGCTTTAAGGATTATGATAATTTTGCAGATACTTGTGTTATCATTATAAGGTATAAGAAAGTTCCTTTTTCTTTTTCTTCTATGAGAAATGTCATTTTCTTTTAATTACTCTATCTCGTTTGTATTTTTTTAGGTTGTAGAAATTGGGTAGCCACCTATCAGGAATTCAAGGTGAAATTGAAAATCCATTTAGGGATACAAGTGTTCTTAAAATTATCCATTTCTTAGATTTATTTTTTATTCGAGACAAATATCCAACTCAAAATTGAGAACTACACATCTATGTGCCCTCCTTTCCACATATGTTAAATTGTGAAAAATAAATAAACATTCTTATTGATAATTTCAATAAGAACTAGAAATCATCGTTAGATACAAGGGTTCTTAGAACTAGCAAAACCTTTGACTTGTTCCTAATAAAAGCTAAACATTTGGTTACCTATAACTTTTGTATTTTTCTATCTTTTAATCCATTGAATTATAGTAGTAGATAATCAGTTTAGACTTCTAATGGATGGAGTCAAAGTTTTAGTAAAAATACACCAAATACTTAGATAATAGATCACTCACTACTAGAAGTGAAAACAATTAAAAACAAACAAACCACATAAAATCCTAACCAACATTGAAATGAGAAATATTTAAAACATATAATTTTCTTTATGTTGATAGAAAATTTATCTATTGTGATAATACCATTTATTAAAACTAATTATTGAAACTAAATTATGACCTATACAAAATTAGGTATTTTTTAATAGCTTGGTATTGTTATATTTTTAAAGCAATATAAATATTTTAATTTTCAAGGAAATTCTATTATGACTTATTAATTTAGTCATAGCAGTACTTATATTGGATGAGAAATAAATTATTTAATGCTTGGATCATATACGAGTTACATTATTATTTTCGCATTAGAATTGTATTAGTAGTACACATTTAAGAGCATATCTAATGCTTCGAACTTATATAGATAACACTTAAAATATTAAATTGTATTTTCTTAAATAATTTGGTATGTTTTACTTTATAGGAAAGTTAAGTGTTTTTGTATTTTGAAAGAAACTTTATGTTAGAATTTTGATAAGATTCTTATTTAACTTTGTATTTCAGTTTGATATTAATTCAATTTATGATGACCTATAGGGTTTGTATATTCACTGTCTTTGAACAAGAGCTGTGAGACAGCATGAGTCCCTGCCTTTAGCTAAAAACATGCTAGCAATGTAGTGAACTATTGAGAACAATTAAGTAGTATAAAGTTACTTTGAGCATGTAAAAAATGTATATAATAAATAACATTATATATGATAAATTTTTAAATTTGGGTGAGCTTATATTTGACATAGTAGGAACTTTTTCTTTTCATATAATGTAATTTCAAAAACAGTTTACAACTGAAATTCAGTGCTAAAATCATAAGTGGTTGTAGTGTTGGAAGAGTGAGTTATCAAACCTAATAGAAAGTGATAGTTTGGAAAGTATAGTGTCTAATACTATGTGTGTTCTAAATGTAACTGAACAATGCACAAAATTTGCATTTACAAAAACTATGCATAATATTGAATGTTTGTTGTGAGAGATAGTTAACTATACTGTAAAGACATAGCCGAATTAAAATTACTCAAACTTTTTCACGATTTAGAGTTTAATGGTTAAGTTTGTATATACTGTGAAAGTATTGAACTTAATGGTTAAGTTTGCATTGCAACTATATACGAAGAAAACTTGTTACAATAGAGAGGATAAAACAACATGGATACATCATGTATTCAAAAGAATATTTCATGTAAATTGTTCATAGTTACTGCATATGTACCGTGTTCTTCTAGGCCAATAATATTTCTTGTGTTAATTGCTAAAACAAAAATTTGGGAAACAACATCTATAAACACAAAATTACCCTTCTATATTTGTAGCTAGTTAAGATAATACATGGTAGTAAAAATGAAGTGGTGTTTGTGAATAAGTCTTGTATAATTGTGTTGGTAAGATATTGGGTTTGTTTTTTTAGGAAGAAAATAGGAAAAGTAGTGAAGGACTCTGTTTCTAAGAGCTATGAGAAAGGGAGAGTCTGCAACAAATACAGGGGAAAAAATAATCAAAGTTTTGAGCTTGAGGAGCTTTGATCAAAATGAGTTGTGTCTCCAATTCCTGCTTTGTTTAATTGATTTTCTTCTCAGGACTTTTGGATTTAGTGGTATATGTTTTGTTTGGGATTATAGCCAGTGATTAGAAATACAATTTTCTGTAAAAATTTATATGTTGTACATGATTTTTGCTTCAAGTTCTGGTTTATACTTCGATGGTTGTAATTAAAATAAATAATTTGGAGAAGCTTTCATGACGTTATATACAAATGGATTTATCCTCTTGAAGAATTTTATAATGATATGAATGAGACGTCATGTCTTCCAGGCATGGAAATTCTATCACGGAGGTTTTAATTTCATTAAGTATTTAGTTAGTTAATTTGGATTACCAACTAATCCTAAACTTTTTTGGTGATTGAATTACTCACTGGGATTTTTTTCTCATCAAAGCCATGTTTAGAGGAGTAATGGATAACAAATCTCTTTTTTGAAGGGGTTTCTTTAGGGTTCAGAATAAAATATATCATATTTGATTACTTTTGTTACATAAAATAAAATAAAATTATTGACTTTCAACATCGGATTATATTCCCTTACAATATGTCCAGAGGTCTTTCTACATTTTCTCTCTTTTATTTTTAATAGATTTTATCTATCATTAATTCGTGTATTTTATGTGATTTTAAAAATTAATCACTACACTGTAAAAGGTGTAATTGCTAATATTTGTTTGACTATTAATTGTATTTGATTGTTTGATTGTTATTAGACTATTAATTGTGATTTGATTGTTTGATTGTTAATTTTTTTTATGTTTGAAGGCGAGTCTCTTTCTTTGATTTTTTGAGTTTATATAATCTAGCTTTCATTGATTTTTTGAGTTGATATAATCTATCATTTTTCAATGTATTTATATGCTTCTATTATGATTACTCTCTATGTTGGGGTATAATTGTTATTTGATTGTGTTTGACTATAGACTCTCATTTTATTTTTTATTGATTGTTCGAAATAGTCTCTTTCTTTGACTTTTTATTAGATTCAAGAACTTATTTTACAAATAAAATCACAAATAAAATCACAATAAAAAACTAAAAATACAAAAAAATATTTTTAAAAATCACAATAAAAAACAAAAAATACAAAAAAACATATTTAAATAGTTTTAAGAAATTAATTTTGGTTATATAATTTTTTAATTATCTTTTGATATAAAAAATAATGTTAAATATTATTTTAAAAAAAATCTAGGAATTTTTTATTTAAAGTTCATTTGCTCTTGAACATATTAATCTTTTACAAATTTTTAAAAATATGTGTGTGAGCTATATGAGATTTTTTAAGGTCTCGCTAGTAGTTGTCTGTGACCGACAACGTGGAACATTTTCCTGAACCGGGAAGAGTGCAATATGGATATGTGGTTATCAAACAACAAATTACAATGGATAGCGTGAATGTAGAGGATAATTCCTATGCGACCCAAACTGGCAAAAATCCTACCAAATAAAAAACCATGACTGGTGGGACCGATTGACTTTTTAATCTTGCTTAAGATAAGCTTTCGCACGATCAGATTTCAATTTTTACAAACATTGGAAAATCATTTTAATTTTTTCCTTGCTCAACATTTGATTGGTAATCTATTTTACATTTATTTATATTTTAAAGAAAAGAAAAAAAACCCCCAAGAAAAAGTACACTAGCCAATCAAGAAAATCTAAAAACTATGAGAAAAATGATATTAATAAATAAATTAAGTCAACAATAGGATAAACTATAGGATAAATGTATGACATGGTTTTTGGAGCAAAGTAAATTGAAAAAGCAATGGAAACGAAAACATTAGTCTCCGCCTATAGATAGGCAGGACTAATAATAGTAATTTGATGTAGATCATTAAATCTACGTACTGCAGTATCCTGTAGATTATTAATACGGACTGTTGTATATATCCTTTGATGATCTACAGGAGATAATCGAAAGATGCGAGTCTTCTTCAAGGACCGCACAAACTAATGTCGACTATTGTATGTCGACTTCCTTGTTCTATAGTTGTATATCTATATTCTCCAACTGCGGAATATTGTCATGCACTTTTATATTGGGTCGAACTGTATCTATATTTCCTATCGTATCGTACTGCATAGTAATGATGCACTGTTATAGTATTCTCTCACCAACTGAAGGCAATAGTATTGGTATTATATGTGCTCGGTCGGTCACACATAGAGTCACGACTCTATGTGGAACCATGTTGGTTCCACATAGAGTCATGAATCCTATGTGGAGATACGACCCTTGATAACAATAAGCATTGCTTAACAATGTAATCGGCATGATTAATATAATCGATACAATGTTATGATAACTAACATTAATCATCACATATATATATATACATTAATTATATTAATATCATTGATGTTATGTATGATCGATATTATAAGGAATTATCAATTGTACATAGAATCAATGGTATGTATAATCTGATACTCATATAGATGATGATTGAAACAAATCGATCATACAGTAATATCAAACCCATGTCACAATTTTATATTGTTGATTTATGGTTTCATGGGTAAAAGCACAAACCCATGTCACAGTTTTATAAAGGAAGTGGCCAACACAACTAGAACTATTCAACTTCAATTGCATAAAAGTGGAATTTCTAATTTGAATCTAAAAATGACATAAACTAATGAAATGTAGAAATATTCATGAAATTTATGCCTGTTATGTTTTGAATATTAAAAAAAATGATTTTTTTATATATTCAAAGGAAGATTTTTTATTGTCGAAAAATGTTGAAAATTAGGGGGTCTAGTCGGCATAACCAAAAATAATGAAAAGACATTTTTTATTCGGGATTTAAATTCTCCAAATAAATGACATGCATATGCAGTGTAGAAAAAAAGAAAAATTAAATTTTGATGTATGTTTTCCTCGTAATAACATTTTAAAGTCCAACATAGCTGAATTTGATAGTTTTAATTTGGTGTCACTTTTTGTCTATTAAGTTTATCATTACCAAAAAATAAATTATACCCTTTTGGAAAAGATTTTATTCTCTAATGAAATATATCTTTTGTAAAATATTTTAATACGATTTAATTTTTTTTTAATTTCAAATTAGGCTCTTCTCAAATTTAAAAACCTACTTGCAATATTTAAAAAATAAAACACATTCAAATTAATTATCAAAAATTTAAAATATATATATGTCTAGATTCGTGACTTTGAGCTCTACAAAAGGGTATTCTTAGATTTTTTACTGTAGAAAAATACAGCAAAAGTTAAAAGTTTAATAATTTATTGAAAAATGATTATGTGGTTGTCACTTAGGATGTGACGAGGAAGCAATAGACCAGAAGGAGGGTAACCTTGCTCCAACCAATCTCTAAGGCACACGAACTCAATCTGCAATCCCTAATTCTAAACATCCTTACATAGCACCAAGTCAAGAAATGGTTCAATGTCACCAAACAACACCTTGGGAGATCCAAAGGATCCACTATTTCCACTTAAAAAGAGCTAACGCTTCTCAAGTTCTTGTGTGACAACACACATCCTTTCTTTCATAAGTGGGCTACTACTAGACTTTAAGGTTTGAATGGCCCACTTGACCAATTCAACACAACAATCCTTGCGGGGGTGTCCTCACAACACCTTAACACAAATGAAACATGATTTCATGATTTAGATCCACTGGAACATCAATTTTGACTCACTTGCCCATAAACAGAACCGGTTGCAATTAGGCCTCCTTTGAGGGAATTGGGTGATAACTTTTGACACCCCGAGGATCTAAGCAAAAAATATATATTCAGATACCCTTTTGGGAGTTCTCAACAATATCTCAGTTTCTGGTACTAAATCAACTTGCAGATATTCCAACCAGTGTTGCACTAACAGACCTAATAGGGCTTTTAGACCTATTTGACTGAACGCCTTTCACAAAATAGTTTGGTTATCCTAATGGATGACCATCACAGACCATGAAATATTTTTTAAACCTCCAAATTACTCTTCTATAACATTCAAACCCTTTTCCAGTGTTCTACCACTCAATTCTCTCGCACTGCACTCATCAAACTGGTCTGTCACATAGAGATGCCAGACCTAGGGTTAGTTCTCCATCCTCTTCACCCTGTTGTATCCTCTTAATGAATTTTGGGTACTAATATATGATACAGTGGCCTATCATCCCCTGTAACAATAGAATGTCCAGTTAAGGATTGATAGGCCAAAACCCATTATTGCAGTCAAACCCTAGGGGTTTAAGGGTTTTAGGCTACCCGGTAAAGATTTGCTTGTTGAATGGGGCAACGGCCACTTCAAGACTTCACACTCAAAGAAAAATAAAGGTAAAACAATCTATTTATAGTAACTATGCCATGACTATTCTTGTGAATCCACCTTCAATATGCAATCAACAAAAAATAGACAGTTTTTCCGAGTTTCCAACAGTTCTTGATGCTTCAATTTCTTTCCAAATAAACCAACTCATGCAACATACATTCTTCGGTGTTTGGTGCCTTTGAATATGTTTCCCAAATAACCACAACCTCCTCCAACTATTTTTCAAACTGACCGACCATTGGAAAATCATGACTTTCAAAAAGTGCAAAATTGTCATGATAACAAATTGACAATATGACAACTTTTGCATAATTCAATCAACTTAGACTCTAGACTATCATAGTCTCCCAAAATGATTAGATTTGATTCTAAAATATCAAAAATGACTCAAATAGACTTTTGGTCACTTGATCCCTCAAATTAGACCATTGTGACCCTTATTGACTCAATTTGCTCTACTAGACCCTAGATGACAATTTGACCCAAACATGGACAAACTTGTCGCACTCCTAGGAAATTTAATTACAAAAGGGACCCATAGGGTCTAGGGGGTTGAGCTTAGTTGGTTAAAGCATTGATTTCTCAATGTGGAGACCCAAGTTCAACTCCCAAGAGGGACATCTTTGTGGAATTCTAAGTTGTGACTCTTGGTCTTCCATTGGTTGTATTTGTCACATTGTTTAAATTGGATTTCTAAGTTGTGACCCTTGGTCTTCCAATTGTTGTTTCTAGTTTGGTGTTCGAAAGGAGCTTGTATTTGTGCTCGAAAGGAGCTAGTATTTGTAATAAGCTTGCTCGAAAGGAGCTGGTAATTGTAATAAGTTTGTAATTGTTCTATGATACTTAATACAAAAAAAGGACCCATGTGGTCTTATTACATTCATTCTAGGCTAATAAATCATCTTGTTCTTGGTTCATGTCTTCATAGGTAGGTGCTCCTGCACCATACTCCCTGGGTGAAATTTGTCTCAAGTCCTCTTAGAGACCAACTACTTGAAAGCAGCACCCTACTTTTTGATATCTTCCTCCAGCATCCATGTATCTTATAAGTCAAGAAGGCCCCGCCATTTAACTAAGTGCTCAAAATAGGTCTTGTGCCTTGTTTTCTTGACCTCCCTGCTATCCAAAATGCATTTCATCTTAGGCAGATCCTTAGGTGGTAAGTGCTTTATCCATTCTTCAATTTTTTCTTAATAGATTCACCTGTAGTAGGACTCCTATACACTGTTAGATCAGACACATTAAATATAGGTGAAATGGCAATATCATCAGGGAGTTCAATTTTGTAAGCATTAGGACCATATTTAGCCAAAATTTTACAAGGTCCAATTCTTCTCATCATTAACTTGCTATGGCTTCCCTTGGGCAACCTGTCCTTGCTAAGATGAACCATGACCATGTCACCCACTTGGTATCGCACATCTCTTCTTCTCTGATCCATTCTTGCTTTAACCTTTTGGTTGTTCTGTTGTAAGGTATCTCTGACTTGTTGATGCACCTCTTTCATAGCCTCTGCAAATTCATCAACATGTCCACTCCTCTTGTCCAACCCCTGTACATCTCTCAATTCAAAACTCCTTTTGGATGATTACCATACACAATCTCAAAAGGACTCAAACCTGTACTTCTATTTGTGGAATCATTATAGGCATACTTTGCCTGAGGTATCACCACATCCCAGCTACTGCCATGATCCTTTTTCAAACATCTAAGAAGATTTCCCAATGACCTATTCACAACTTTAGTTTGGCCATTAGTCTGAGGGTGATAGGCTGAGATAAAAGACAAATCTGTGCCCAACCTTTTCCACGAGGTTCTCCAAAAAATTACATACAAACTTGTTGCCCCAGTCAGATACAATACTCAAAGGCAACCCATGGATTCTAATAATCTCTCTAAAAAACAATCCTGCAATATAGCTAGCATCATTTGTGGTTTCACAAAGAATAAAGTGAGCCATCTTACTGAAGCTATCTACCACAACAAACACACTATCATGATTTGTCCTTATCTTGGGTAATCCCATCACAAATTCCATACTCAAACTTTCCCATGGTCTACTCGGTATAGGCAAAGGTTGGCATAGTCATGGATTGGTTGAGACCTCATTTTCTCTCTGACACACATTAAAACTCTCTAGAAACTTTCTGATATCAGTCTGCATCTTTGGCCAAAATTAAAATCTCCTAAAATCTTTGGCTATCTTTTCTAATCAATTCATCCACAAGCATAAATGCTAAATTTTTATGCTGACATATTGTTCAAATTGTCTCCCTTTATTTTAAATTGGAGGAACTCACCAAGGATTGAGATAAAAACAACTCTTTTTTTGGACAAGATTAAGAACCAAATTCTTCAGTGACATAAAGATATTGTAACCTATCTATTTAGGTACAATTTAAAAAAAATAAAATTAAATTTGTCTTGCTATGTAGTTTTGAACATCTCTTTCTATAGACCTTTGGCTAGTTGTAACGTTCATTTCATTTTGAAGGCTTGTTATATTATTTGGGCAACCTTTAGTGGTATTGTTGACTCTTCTTCTTTGGTTGTATATTAACAACATTGCTCCTTTGTAATGTACTTCTTGGATTGTTGCAATAAAATAAATATTAGCTAAAATTTTGAGTTGGAACAGTATTATTACTACATGGGCACTAATTTGTTACCACCTTAACTTTTGTATATTTTTTAAACTGGTTTTCTAAGTATTGTCTTTAGTGGAAAATTGTATTCTTGATTTTGAAGTGAACTCCATGATTAAATGTCTTTGATTCAAAGTGCTACTACTAATGGAAGGTTAACAAAATTTTGAATACATATCTCGTTTAAACATCACCTAGAATTTTGTACTACATTTTCTTAAATTGATTTGGTAGATTTTGTCAATAGAGAAAAGTTAAAGTGTTATTTATTTTGAAGGAAAATCCATGATTAAACACAATTGAATCAAATTAGTACCAATAATGAATAGGTAACCGAAATTCCAATGCTTGACCATTGTAAACATTACCTAAAATATTGTAATACATTTTTAAAAATGGTTTAATATATTTTGACTTTAGAGGAAGGTTAAGTGTCCTTGATTTTTAAAGTAACTTCATAACTAAGTGCATTTGAGTTAAAGTGGTAGATGGGTTGAAAATTTCAAATTCTTGACCAATGTAAATCTCACCTTAGATTTTAATTTGGATAGTAATGGATGGGTAAGAAAATTTTCAATGCTTCCAATCCTACAAACATCGCCAACAAATTTGAGGCAATGTGGTACTAGTACTAGATGGGTAAGGAAAGTTTCAATGTTTCACTCCTATAAGGATTACATGAAATTTTCTACTACTATCTAGTAGGTTTTGTCTTTAGAGTAAATTTTTCTTTATTTTGAATAAAAAAACTATGGTTAAATGCATTTGATACAAAGTAGTGCTATTAATAGATGGATAACAAAGTTTCAATTTTTTACCTCACTAAATATCATTTTAAATTTTGAGACAAAGTAATACTTGTATTGGATAGGCAAGGACTGAAGGAATGCTTCACCAATGGAAACATCACCTAAAATTTTGTATTATATTTTTCATAAATGATTTGGTAAGTTTTCTATTTAGAAGAAATAAAAAAGAAAATTATTTTAAAAAATTGCATGATTAAATATGTTTGAATTAAAATAATACATTATTATAATTGAATAAGAAAAAATGTAATATTTCATCTTATTAAGCATAAAAAATAATCATAAAAGTGACATCCTTTAAAATGAGTGCTTCTCAAATATAAATGAATATATTGGACTCAAAAACTACTAAATTAAACCTTTGTAAAACATTATTATTGAAACAGATAGATCCGTTCATCACCCATTGTCCTAACACTGCTGTTTTGTTCTTTTATTATAATTAATGCGGACACAATGCTAAATGAATACCACGTCTCGTTCAGTCATCTCTTCCAGTGGGACCCACGTCTCGTTCAGTCATCTCTTCCCCCCTGAATTTCTCGACAATGAGAAAAGGATTGTTACCCATAAAATAAAATCATGTGCTGTGATTAAATTTGTAGGAAACATGTTTTTTAATATTAATATATCATACTTTGAAGAGTCTACCATTAGAAATCTAATTTACAACTTTCTAGGTACCGACTTGCCTAGAAAACGTCCTCAACACTCGCTGAACAGTCCGCTACATACTTTGTAAGGATTCATCAATGAATGCTTAAATCAATTACCTTTCGTATTCCTGACAACTATGGGAATTCACCATGGTATCATTGAATTTAATTTTATTTGAATTTTAAATAATTTGGAATTAATTTGTGTATAATCTATGTCTTGACGTCTGTTGTTTTAACTGATGGAGATAATCTAATTTAGAATTATAGTTGTTATTTTGAACCCCTTAACAAATTGCCCCAAACTTATCTTACTTCCTTCTAACTAGTTGTTAGTTGTTGAGATAAGCAGGGGAAATGTAATTTGCACATTATGGTGTTGCATGGAAAGGCAAACCCTAAGTCGTTTTTAGTCATCTAATCAATTAATATTGATCTAAACTAATTCATACTAAAAATCTACTTAAGAAAATCAATACAACATTACTATCACATTCTCATAGGATTATATGAATAAAATTAGAACATACTAGCATATTGTAAGATTATTTTTTTAATTTATAATCAAAACTACCAACATCTAATTTGATAAGTGTCAAAACTTGCCAACATCAACTTTGATCATAAAACATATGTTAACTTCAAAATACTCACATTCCAATTACTATCACAATTAATTAATCTATAATTAATTTCTTGTTAATATACAATTTATCGTGTTAGATTAAATTATTATTATTTTTTATTTGGTTTAAGAATAAGAATTTTGAAAAGCAATATCTGAAACAACAACCAACAACAAAACAACAACATAGAGACACTATCTCTGATGTCCAAATTGAGCTTGCAGGCTTGCAGCAATAGAGTAAACTATATTCAACTATGGCAACAATACTGTAAGTAGTTCATCCTATAGCCAATGGACTTGCAACCTACAAAACAATAGATATAGATAAATTGTGCCAATTTTCAAGAAAACAATAGATACCCTCAGACTCTGGAAAACAAAAATTCTACTCTATCTGAATACATCATGTCATTGTCTTTGAATTTTCCTTCCTGTAACCCTAAATTGTTTTGACTCGTGCATGGGGGAAAGTAATTCATGTCTTTTCTTATGCAACCTTCACAATTCATAAAAGCTCCAAGTGTTGAGCATGCAAAATTTCATAACAAGTATTTCATCCTTATTCAAACCATTAAATTCACTTTAGGGGTTTGACTAAGAAGAATAATCCCTCCATGATAAACTCTCACTATTCTCTATAGACATCACAATTTTAGATATCAAAGGTGAAGAGAATGTTATTTTGTCATAGGGGTGTATGTTGTTTACATAGATTTAGGTAAAAACCTTACTCGTGGGAATCAATTTTGCTAGTACTAATTAAATTGGAAGGCAAAAGATATCATCTTGTAGTTTATTAGAGTACTATTGTTGCACATTTTTTAAACTCCAATTCAAAAGTTTTTTTTAATAATGGGTAGATGGATAAAATATTTATGTTGTAACATTCTTATAATGGTTATTGTATATTCAACATTAGGAGGAGGACTTGGTATGTTAGTAATATTTTTGAAACAATGGGATTTCAGACCTCTAAGCTAAAAAGATCTCAAGGTCCTTTTGTAACATTGGAACATAAATAGGCCTTATTTATTGTCCTAAACAAGAGAGCTAGGTGTTGAGATTATGTTCTTTAATTGAAAAAGAATGAGATAGTGATGTGTGTGTATGTAATCTAGACTAAAAATTACAAAATGATTAAATTTAATTGTATAGAGTAGATATAGGATGAAAAGCATGAACAAAAAGATAGATATGAGATGAGAATACATAGAGGAACTATGATCCAAAATATGAAGCTAACTATATAGGATATAAGCTGTGTGTGCCCTAGTCTAAAAGTGATGAAGGTTGTGGAAGATGACTAAAAATGCGATTAGGAGGATCTACACATCTATCTCTTTAAAAAATGGGTCATTATAGAGAAAAAGGGGTGTTAGGAACCCTAGTATTCCATCTATTCAACATCCATCATAGTCTATCACTATTTACTGTGCTCTTCTATAGCTCTCTCACTATTAGATTTGAACCTACACACACATAAAAGGGGAAAATGGTTGTGTTGTATAAGGGCTTGCCTAATTCAAACCCTATGTTTGTGTTCCCACCTCCACAACAACTATGATGAGTGATAGAGTGCATGCCCTTGCAAAGATAGAGGCTAAATCAATGGTGAAATATTGAAATGGCATGATTCCCTTTAGTAATGTGATTCTCTTTTGGAAGTCCTACAAATAATAGTGCAATAAAAGAATGAAAATAAATGACAAATATGAATCCATACTTGAATATAAAATTCTTGTAGTCTACTTCTTTATATATTTATAGCTCTATATTTGATTATATTGTAATATGATTACTAGATAGTCTTATCTACCTTAGGGCCTTATGAATGATTGAAGATGTCCTTTATATAGGGATTACAAGGTTATTTTAAATATAGATTAGAAAATAATGATCAAATGCAAATAATTCTTAGACAAAATCACTAATAATGAAGGTGGACACTTGCAATAATAAAATTTGAGCTTCTTTTAGAGGGACTAGAGCATTAAGGAATAGGTCCACTTAAAAAGGAACCTTCAAAAGGGGAAACTTAAAATGTAAGGATCCTAAACATAGGACCTAGTCTCCCATTTTATATTTGATGATGATTAAGTTATAGGCTTATCAGTAAAATTATAGGGTAGGATAGAGCACAAATGGTCTTTAAATGATCTAATAGAAACCTCACTAAAGTAGGTACTAGATAAACTTTAAATTTTTTAACGTAAACAATTTATGACACAATATTTAGCCCCTACTTTAGTGAAAGTATGATCTTATGCTCATACTCATAGTAAAGAAATATAGCAGTTGAGAGCAAGGCACTCTAGGGATAGGATAACACTAAGTTGAGGGATTTGCAAGCTCTAGAGCCTAGGATCTTTTTAACCTACACAAGAATACTCAAAGAAGGATACACTTACTAAGGACACAAAAGGAACACAAAGCATAAAATGGTCATAATTCTTTTTTGCAAAAACACAAATAAAACAAAGAAAAAGAAAAGAACACAAAAAGTGATAGTAGTAATAAGACAAACAAAGGTTCCAATTCAACTAGGTGAAGAGACCTTAATTAAAAATTTGTGCCAAATATTAAGTATCATTCCCAAAATGCTATTGTAAAGACACGTGGACTTTTAGAAAGAGACAAAAGCATACACAACTAAGATGATATTCCATGGTTTGCAAATCAACAAGTGTGCTGTGTTGGGGGTCCACAGACATTCCAAGCTACATGAATTTACCTAGCTAATAAGTTGTGTTATGTTTGGTGATTCATATAAGGACAAGTGCAAGAAGATGAGCACAATTTTGGGGAAGTTTGTGCATTGGGAAAGATACCACTAGAAATGGGTACCTATTATGCTTCAGAGCCTGAGACTAAAATTCAATAATGATTGCCCATTTTTTAAATAGTAGGTAACCATTATTTAAAAAACAAGTAATGTTATCTTAAATATATATATTTTTTTAAAAGGTACCCATTATTTTTACGTATTTTTTATTAATTTCTACAAACTCATTTTCACACCTTAAATAATGAGTACCCATTACATTTAAATAATGGGTACCCATTATTTAAAGTTTGAAATTCCAACTTGCACTTTGCATTAGGTTTCAGCTCGACAACTAGGCATGGTGAGCCTGACCCTTAGCCTTGGATCTACAAGTACGAGGACATGTCAATAACAATGGAAAATACTGACTTTCAACGTATATCTATAGCCTTCTTTGTCATAATTGTTTGACAAAATTAAAACACATTATAGATTATGGTGTGTAGATTTCAAATATGTAATTTATTTTGGATTTTTGGAATTTTTTTCTCTATTTTTCAATTATTATTTTTATAAAAATCATATTTTTAATTTATTTAATAAATTTTGTATTATTTACATTTGAGGGTCCAAGAGTTAGTATTCTGTGTCAATTTAGGCCTAGGTTGAGTTCATTCTTCTTAGGTTTGCATTTTTGTGTAAATAGTGGGTTTGAGTAGGTGGTTGACCTTCTTGATGGTCAAAAGTGTCAAAAATTGGTATAGGAATTAGGGAGGGTTAAATAGGTCATAGAAATGTTTCAAAAGTCATATGTGATGACTTGGAATATGTCTTATAGGTTGGAGAGACCAAAAGTGCAAAAATCACAAAGTTGCAAAAAGTTGTCATGACAACTTTTGTCTTGAATTGGTTAGCAGTGTAGTTAGGGTTTGTTCAATGCCATAGGAGGACTCCACATGTGGGAAAGCTCTAAATACCCTCTCTTTCACATTTACCAAGGTTAGAGAAGTGTGTGATGTAATTTCAACAATTGAAACTACTCATTTTCAATCTTGTTGACAACATTTTGGTTTGATTTCACTCATTTTGCAACTGAATATGGATTGAATCCATTGATTCAAAAATGGATTAAGTTACTCTTATGTGCTATTTTGTTGTTGGTTCAATTTAGAGTTTTGTGAATACTATTCATTGGTGTTTTCTTGCTTAAGTTTGCAAGCAACCAGTTTTGGCTTGTATATAGCAGTTTTATTGTAAATATGATTGCCCCATGAGTTCCACACATCCTGAAATCATGGATAGTTGGGAAATGATAGGAAACCACCTATACATTGTACATATGCAGGTTCAAGTTCTAGAGAAGAGTTTAAGTATGACTGTCACCTTGTTCTAGGCAAGTCCACGAGCAACCAGGCTAGAGGAAATAAGGTGAAAATGAAGTGCTAAGTGCAAGGATGTGTGCCAAATCACCATTTCAGAGTTTGGAGGGGTCCATGGAGTTGGGATAGAGTTTTCCATGCAAGGAGGAGATTTGAAAAAGCAATTTGATGCCAAAACCCCAACTTGTTCATTCACTGCTCGTTAAAGGCCTAGTAAACCCTTCAAAACCCTCATTTTTGGGTTAGTACATTGTACGGTGAAACCAGGGGCCAAAACCAAAAATATACTTTAGTGTTAGGTGTATCTTTGAAGAAAATACAAACTTATTTTGGGGTCTTTTGCATCATTTTCCTTCAAGCCCTAGAAAATCGGATTTGGAGGCCTAATTGGGGCTCATTCCTTGTAGCCATTTTCTAGGCAAGATTTTGAAATCAGTAAGAAACCTAATGATTGCAAACCACTAATGGACCCTAAATACATTCAAAACATGTTAGAAGATACCTGCACACCTCTGCATCATCCCACATTAGCAGGAGGTCAGTTTGACAAGTTGAAGCCAAGAGGCCAGAATTGAGCACCTGAGAAGCATCGTGAATTGATAGGGTTCCTAACCAAAACACCCAAAAAAAACACCTTAGAATGGTCAAGAATCAAGCCCTAGAAGATATTGAGAAGGAATTGGAGGTATAGAGTGAAATTAGGCCTGGTGAGTTGGGGGAATTGAGCAACACCAACTAGGTGAAGTGTTGAGCAGGCTTGGTAAACCTCATCAAATTGGTATCAGAGCCTATAAGATTTGGGCAAAAAGTGTTGATGTCCTTAGTGGAATCGGTAAGAGACAAAATCATGGTGACCAATGCAGAGTTGGCAAGGAAAGTGGATGATTAGGAGGAAGAGAATAGACTCCTGAAAGAGAAATTGATTGAATTGGAGAGTAAGCTTGGTGCAATTGAAACTAAGGCTGATGAAGTGTTGGTAAAGGTTGAAGGAGTAGAAGGGAAGGGTAAAGAAGTGTTAGAGATAGACAAAGTGCCTGAACCAAATCCTATCCTAGAGTAAGAACCTTTCCTAAAGGCGTTGAAAGATTTGAGTGGTAAATCACTAGAAGGATTGCCATTGTTCACTGGTAAGATGGAGGCAAAAGTGGTCCTAGAATGGATAGAAGGTATGGAGAACCACTTTGAATGTGAAGGTATAACTAAAGCCCAAAGATTCATGGTAGACAAGTAGAGGATGAGAGGAGTTTCTCTCACATGGTGGCAATTTGTACAAGATGAGAGGAAGAAAATGGACGAAGCACCCATCTCTTCTTGGAAAGGGATGCTAGTAAAAATTAAAGAAGTCTACCTCCCTGATGACTATGAAGTGCAAATTCATAGAAAGAGAAAAATTTTATGACAAAAAGACCTTGATGTTAGTAGCTACACGGAGCAGTTTCACAAACTTAGCCTTAGATCTCATGTGGTGGAAGAAGAGAGTCTCAAGGTTGCTAGGTACCTAAATGGTCTACGGCGGAACATCCAAGAAGAAATCAGCCTAATGAGCCCAAAAATAGTCCATCAAACCTTTCAACTTGCCCTTAAGGTGGAGGAAAAACTGAAAAGAAAACATGACTCAAGCAGCAATAGAGGCCATAGGGGAGGCTTTGGAGGAATAAGTACTGAACAAAGAACACAAGGTGAGTCCGAACTCACAGAGCAGCAAGAGAGTGGCACTAGTAAAGGAGGATTCAATAGAGGAAGGGGATCAAACAGAGGTTCCAGGGGAAGATGTAGCGTTCAAGGTAGAGGTTCCTCATATTTTTCAACAATGAAGTGTTACCATTGTAACCAAGTTGGCCATCCAGCATATAGGTGTCCAGAGAAGGGATCATCATCACAAGGTAGTAATATAAGAGTGAACTATCTTCAAGAAGAGTCTTCAAGGAGCAAGACCTCAGACGTTGCCTTAGAGTCAGAAGTAGGTGACAACTTGATGATAAGGAGAACTTTGATCAAAGAACCGATCAGAGAAGAGCCTAGCCAAAGAAAGTCCTTATTTAGAATCAAATGCAAGATTATGGACATAGTGTGCAAAGCGATCATTGATTCAGGGTCTATAGACAATATTGTATCAGAAGAGGCAGAGAGTAAACTCAAATTGCAAAGGATACCTCACAAAAATCCTTGTAGAGTCACATGGTTAAAAAAAGTGCAACATGTTCTAGTCAATAAGCAAGCATGGGTGGATTTTACCATTGGAAGGTATAAGGACAAGGTATTATGTGATATCCTACCCATGGATGCATGTCATCTCCTATTAGGAATACCATGGCAATTTGATAGAAAAGCTATCCATGATGGAGCCAAGAATGCATACTCATTGAAGAAAGATGGAGTCACATTCAAGATTCACTTTATCCTTGAGGAAGGTGAGAAAAGGGCAGTACGTCCTAATGTTCTTTTGGTAAGTGAAAAATAGTTTTTGAAGACACTTGAGGAAGGTGAAGGTGTAGGATTTGCAATAGTGATGAACCCTAAAGAGGAAGACAAGAAAGAACAGTTAGATTTGCCAAAAGAGGTGAAAGATTTGTTGAAGAAATTCAAAGAGGCATAGTAAGTGATGGACAACCAGCCACATTACCTCCTAAAAGAGCCATAAGCCATCAAATAGACTTCATTCTTGGAGCATCCTTACCTAACAAGGCAACTTATAAGATGACTCCCCAACAAGAAGTTGAGATTGCCAAGCAAATCCAAGAGCTCTTAGACCAAGGCCTAATTAGGAAAAGCATTAGCCCTTGTGCTGTCCCTACTGTGTTAGCCCCAAAGAAAGGTGGTACTTGGAGGTTGTGTACTGATTATAGAGCCATAAATAGGATCACCATTAGATATAGGTTCCCTATTCCTAGAATAGAAGACCTCATGGATTGTTTAGGGGAATCTAAGTGCTTTACCAAGAGTGGCCTTAAAAGTGGATATCACCAAATTAGGATTAAAGAGGGTGATGAGTGGAAAACAAAATTCAAGACAACAGAGGGACTTTATGAGTGGCTTGTAATGCCATTTGGATTATCCAATGATCCAAGCACCTTCATGAGGTGATGAAGGATTTCATAGGTAAATTTGTGGTGGTATATCTAGATGAAATTCTCATTTTTAGTAAGGATAGGGCAGATCATATTACTCATTTGCAAGATGCATTACAAAGATTGTATGATGAAAAGCTAACCATGAACTTGGATAAGTGTGAGTTTGTCAAGAAGGAGTTGGTTTACCTTGGGTTTGTATTGTGTCAAGGAAAACTCAAGATGGATCCCAACAAGGTTGAATCCAGAGTAAATTGGCCTACTCCTTAATCAACAATAGAGGTGAGATGCTTCCATGGACTAGCTCAGTACTATAGGAAGTTCATTAGGAAATTTAATGCTATATGTGCACCAATGTTAGACACCATTAGAGATGGAATGAAGGCAAAATTTCAGGGGAATGAGGAAGCCAACAAAGGTTTTGAAACCTTGAAGGGGAAGATAGCTACTCAACCCCGGTGCTAGTGTTGCCTAGTTTTGAGAAACTTTTCATTGTAGAATTTGATGCAAGCAATGTTGCAGTAGGTGTTGTCCTAAGACAATAAGAAAGACCAGTAGAATTCCATAGTGAGAAGCTAAGTGATTCCAAGAAGAAATACACCTCTTATGATCTTGAGTTGTATGCTTTAGTGCAGGCTTTGAGAAAGTGGAGACACTGTCTGCTCCCTAAGGAATTTGTAGTCTATACAAACAACCAAGCATTGAGTTTCCTAAAATCACAAGATAAACTCAGTCATAAGAATATGAAATGGGTGGAGTATATGAAGGCTTATACATTCAC
Source organism: Cryptomeria japonica (assembly GCF_030272615.1). Classification (NCBI taxonomy): domain Eukaryota; kingdom Viridiplantae; phylum Streptophyta; class Pinopsida; order Cupressales; family Cupressaceae; genus Cryptomeria; species Cryptomeria japonica. Next base: position 634,292,755 of record NC_081412.1, read on the forward strand.
CATTAAGCACAAGAAAGGGCAGTTAAACCGGGTAGCTGATGCATTGAGTAGAAGACTTTTGACAATCCAAGAGATCCAATTGAGAAGCATAGGTGTTGACAGTTTTAGAGGCTTATATCTAGAGGATGAAGACTTCTCAAATGCCTACAAGGTGTGTAAGGAGTATCAAAACCACTTCCATAGTAAGTATTCTGATTTTACTTTGCAAAACGGACTATTGTTTAGAGGTGGGCAGCTTTGTGTGTCTAGAGGCTCAATGAGGGAAAATCTCATACAAGAGAAGCATAATGGCAGCCTTAGTGGATATTTTGGAGTCAATAAGACTCAAGAGTTGGTTCAAAGGTACTACTATTGGCCAAGGATGAGTCAGGATGTGAAGAAGTATATGGAGACTTGCATAGTTTGCCAAAAGGCCAAAGGTACTTCTACAAATGCCATTTTATACCAACCTCTTCCTATACCAAATAGACCTTGGGAATGCATTAGTATGGACTTTGTAGTATTTTTACCAAGGACAAAATAGGGATTTGACAACATTTATGTCATTGTGGAGAGATTTAGCAATATGGCTCACTTTGTTCCTTGCAAGACTACTCATGATGCATGCCAAATAGCTCAATTGTTCTTCAAAGAGGTAGTGAGGATACATGGTTTACCCATGAGAATCATTTTAGATAGAGACTCAAAGTTCATGAATAATTTTTGGAAGACACTTTGGCAAAATCTTGGCACCAACCTCTCTTTTGGATTAGCCTATCATCCTCAAACAGATGGGCAGACTGAAGTGGTGAATAGGAGCTTGGAAAACTTATTAAGGTGCCTTGCTAAGGAATATGGTCAGACATGGGATCAAGTACTCTCACAAGCTAAATATGCATACAATGATACCATGAATAAGACTACTGGCAAGAGCCCTTTTGAGGTGGTCTATGGAGTGCACCCAAGAGGAATTTTGGAGTTGAGAGACTTAGGTAGTGCAGCAGCAAGAAATGGATATGAAAAAGACTTTGTTTAATCAATAAAGGAAGTACATGAATCAGTCAAGCAAGAATTGAAGGAGAACACAAGCAAACTCAAGCAAGCATTGAAGGAGAACATAAGAAAACTCAAGCAAAAAGTTGATGAAAGGAGGAAAAATCTACAATTTCAAGTGGGAGATCTTGTCATGGTGCACCTAAAAAAAGAAAGGCTACAACAAGGAGTCC